>NC_051130.1:1478512-1540516 GCF_014839805.1 Manduca sexta
CAGTGGCGAAGGGTGAAATTTTTCAAAAGGTAACCCGGTGTAAAAATTGGCGTCAGTTAAGATATCGGGGCAATTTATCGGCAAACAAAACTAAGACAACGGATTAGTCTTGATTCGAAATCAACAAACGTTGACATACATACTAAATTACCTATTATGCGTAAATAATTGAAACATTCATAAAATCGAACAATAAACGAAGATAATTCTCGATCCATTAATCAAAATATAAGTACTTACCTATTAATTAGTTATTATAACAGCAACAAAAGTAAGTATTAAAATTATAACCACACTACACTAAAAGTATCTGTTTATTTTCAAATTAAAACTATAAATGTAATAGAAATAGGTATCACGATCGCCAAACAGACCAACAGTTTAAGTCTACCTACATGATAAACTTATATAATTATCAATTTCAATTATAATCAAGAAAGGTTATTCGTTAACTTTTGATTGTATCGTGGTGCTACTTTTAATTCAGTATAATATCATATTATTTTCTTCTAACAAACATTTTGTGTCTAAAATCAAAAACTTTCAGATCTTCTTCAAATATTTTACCATCTAAATACTAATATGTGAAATCACCGACTAATAATATACTTACGTAAAGGTAGACATTAAACTGATCACAGGTAGTTATTTCCATTATAATACACTTTTATTTGTAGTTTCTAAATAAACAAAGCGCTGGTAACTAAATATCACATAACTATCAAAAAATAAAATGAATATGACAATTTACAAACACCGCAACTTTGTAGCATATTAAATTATGACGTTTGAAGGACGTAAAAAGCGACAACTATACAAAGTCGGTTAACGTGAAGCCGAACTAGCTCGGGTTACCTTTGCCCATATCTTCCGCGCGATTTCGACAAACACTGGCATAGAAAGTCATAGAAAGTGCTGCCATCTATATTAAAAACATACTACGACATTAAGCGCTTGACAGCGGGTTACCTTTGCCTGTGGCGTCACAATTTCACTTTGGTAACGGAATTTCTGGGGAACTAAATACAAGGTGCGCCATCTAACGTCATTTAAAATAAGTAATTGATATCGATTAAATTAACAAACAACGGGCTAATGGCCGATAGATGTCATTATTAAGTTATCAATTATAATTATTAAGTTAAGCTATTATAATTATTGTCCATTGTCTGATATGTTGTAAATTTATATTTGCCTATTAAATATATTGTTTAGTATCACCGAAAACCTAAAAGGGAAGCCGGTGGGAATCGGCTTGTATGGACGCTTCGCCACTGGTACGGTGGTTGTTATCGGGCGGATATAAAATGTATCCTACCACCAACTATCCATATCTTTGAATTGAAAAGCATTGTGTGCCACTGTATTGGTTTGTGCTGATCATTAGATGTTATATTAACACCCATTTAATCTTTTTATACTATAATTAAATATTAATTGGGTACTTTTATATCTTTGATTATGTATTTTAACAGAAAATAATACTTATATTTTTGTGCTATTAGTACCAAAATAGGTTGAAAAAATAAAATTGTTAGTCATGTGTGAAATCCTTTTGTGAACAATTGGGGCGTGATAGGGATATATAGCTATCTCTTTCTAACGTACACAGTGTTCTGGCCGGTGGCGCCTGGTGACGTCATAATTCATGCAACTCGTTTCTGTTATTTTACAGCTATCCCATCTAACAAATTTCAAAGCTGTAGTTAGTTTTTATAGCGTGGATTATTAAAATCATTTTTACGTTCAATTATGCATGACACATAATTTTCATATATAAATGTAATAAAAAATACCAGGTAATAGACTAGAAAAATAGAGCAGGTACTTTTTATTCGCTAAAAGTACACGGTAGTATTTTCATAACGGGTCAAGAGTGGAGTAATGACCAACACCTACAATAAAATTTAAAAATATCCTTTGACAACAGTTCAGTTCCACAGTTAATACTAGTTTTATTGAAATAAACGAGAAACGCCCGACAGTATAAATATTTGGTGGGACGCCCAATGCGTCGCCTCATACTATAGTGTACCCATCTATACTATTACAAATGGCCGTGTTTATGGAAATTGCTTTTAGCTACTTCTGCGATTTGGAAAGAATTTTTGTTGTATGTTGGGAATTGGTTTTGTGTCTATTTATATATCTATACTTATGATAAAAGTAAGGAATGGATTTTGATAAGGCCGACTAGGCTTTAGGGCGGCCGACCTCGGAAAAATAAAAAGATTTATGTACATGTTTCGTGTTTAACAAATTACCTATTGCTCCGCTTGCGTTTATATTCATTCGTTATTACTTCAGTATTTTTATCTAGCTTTCAAATAAATCCGAGAAGGAAAGTGTGAGAAAGATAAAATGAACGTGCGTCTAATGACCTCTAGAATATTTACGTCATAGACCTAAAAAGGCGACATCATTTGGCCATGTGCTAGCATTATCCTTTTCTTCAAAACATTTAAGGACCCCATTATTTTGCCTGTTAGAAATATGAGGCGAAAAAATATTGTTAGTTTTCACGTGGACGTAGTTCACAATATTCAATATTTTTGTGAAAAAATGGAGCAGTAATGGGGATAGCTTACTATCTCTTTCTAACGCACGCAGCGTTATTCCCGTGGCGCCTGGTGACGTCACAATTCAGTAATGCAACTCGTTTCTGTTATTTGATAGCTTTTCCTTCTAACTAGCGTGGATTATTAAAATTGGTTATACCTTGATGTCATATAGGCTATAGCCTCCATTGATAAAGGGGCTATCGCATACTTAAATAATTTTTCAATTTGAATCAGTAATTCCTTATATTAGCGCGTTCAAACAAACCAACAAACAATTTTTGTTTCAGCTCATTTTTTCCTATACTAGGTTATGATAGTGGCTTCGCTCGTGTGAAAATGATTTTTCAGAATATTCCTATGTCTTTCCGATGTAAATTAAGTAGGTACCTTTGAGAATTGTGGATGACTCTTGTCAAAGTTTTCTTTTGGTTTGCCTACTTTGATTGATTAAATATGATTTATTATTTTATATATTACATGGTATATCTGTGTTCTCTTTATCTACATTCGTTTGCTCTTAACAGACGTCAGAATATTTCCAACCTTCCAAATATATTATTGAGTAAGATTTTTTATCGTTTTCTCCGAAATCGGTTTTTAGTTTACAAAATAGAGGTTTTATAGGAAACATCGATCCGTCATATTGCAAGAACAGCTCGGGAATTCAATGAATATCCGTACGAAGCTAGCTTTTCAGATTTATTTGATGGTGTTCCATCTAGACCAGTGGTTCCTAACCTGGGGGTAATTACCCCCGCAGGGGTAAAACGGAGATTCTAAGGGGGTAACACGGGATGGCACGAAATAGTATTAAAATAGCAATAAACAAAATAATAGTACGGTAAAGGTGTAGCACGAGCGCTCTCATGCGCGCGGCTGATGGCGACGGCGGCGGGTGAGCTGCGGTGTGGGAGGGTGAAGCATGACTAGCGGCGGGCCGGACAGGCGGCGATGTTCATTTTGTTTACCTAAGCTTAGGAAGAACACGCATTTTATTTGTTCCGCCGCGCATTGCAGAAATCGTATTTTTGAATTGTTTAAATTCAAAGGTAAGCAGTGTTTGTTAATATCGTCACGTTAATATTGTCACGAGTGATTTGTTTACGTAGGTATGTGTTAGTTGATTTTTGTTTTAGGTACCTACAGGTGTTTTTGACATGGCTTCTACTTCATCTGGCAAAAAGCGCACTTATAAAGAAGCATTTCTACAATGGGGTTTCACAAGCATCGTAGACAAAAATATAGAAAAGCCTCAGTGTGTTTTATGTAATAAAGTGCTTAATCCAGAAAGCATGAAACCGAGCAAATTAAAAGAACATTTTGCTAAAGTTCACAAGGAGTTCGCAGATAAAAATATAGATTTTTTAAGAAAAGGAGAGGATTCTGAAGTCTTCCCGCATGGATTCTACAGGCAATATACAGAAAGCAAATGAATCATGCCTTCAAGCTTCATACAAAATTGCTTATCGCATCGCACGTAATAAAACCACACACTATAGGAGAGGACCTCATCAAACCTTGCTTGTTAGATGCAGTAGCACTTGTTATTGGTGAGCAACATGTAGCTAAGATTAAACAAATCTCACTCTCAAACACTACTATTCAAAGTCGCATATGTGAAATGAGTGCCGATATTCTAGCAACCGTTATTTCTGAAATAAAGGATAGTCCTATGTTTGCGCTGCAGTTGGACGAGTCCACAGATGTTGCTTCGTGTTCACAATTATTGGTGTTTACACGATACATTAAAGATGATGATGTAAAGGAGGAATATTTGTTCTGCAAGTCTTTGCCTACTACTACTCGCGGCGAAGACGTATTTCAAACGCTAAAAGAGTTTATAGAGGAAAATGGCCTAGACTGGTTAAAGCTGATTGGTACTTGTACAGACGGGGCGCCTTCCATGATGGGCATCCGTTCTGGTTTTCAGGCACTCGTGAAGCAAGTTGCTCCTCAAGTTTTCGGCTATCATTGCTTGATACACCGTTACGCTTTGGCTGTGAAAACGCTTCCACCAGATTTGCTAAACACGTTGAGTGACATAGTAAAATTGTTAATCATATTCGAGGCAGCGCCACTAACTCAAGATTATTCAAAGTTTTGTGCGATGAAGTTGGTGCTACATTTAATGCTCTTTTGTACCATACAGAGGTACGTTGGTTATCAAGAGGCAAAGTTCTAAGTAGGGTTTACGAATTACGAGAAGAAATTGGATTGTTTTTTGAAAACCAGAGAACACAAAAAGAAAAAGAATATTATGCAAAAATTAAAGACCAAACATTTATTCTAAAATGGCGTACCTTGCTGATTTTTTCACTGAAATTAATAGTCTCAATATTTCACTGCAACGAAATGAAACGAATATTTTGACGTTGCAGGATAAAATCGCAAGTTTTTTGCGCAAATTGGAACTTTACCAACGCAGAGTTCAAGCTGGTGATGTGTCAATGTTTACACAGCTAAGTGAGCAATTAGCAAATAATAATACATACAATAAATATAAACAAGAGAAAATCACGTTTGAAAATTCCGTGGTTCAACATTTAACTGCCGTGATAGACTCACTGCAGCAATATTTTCCGAACATGGACAGTCGTGAGTCCTACTCCTGGATTTTAAGACCATTTTCTACTTGCGTCGATATTTTCAAGGACGAAGATGTGTCAGCGAAAGTAGAGTTTCTCGGGCTGCGTGAGAATAACTCATTGAAAGTTGATTTTCAAAATGATAAACTAAGCACATTTTGGCGAAAAGCAGCTGCAGAATATCCCATTATAGCTGACAGAGCTTTAAAATGTTGATTCCATTTGCTACAACTTACAGATGTGAAACTGGTTTCTCAACTCTTGTTACATTAAAAACAAAAAGCCAGAAACCGTCTGAATGTTGAGCATGACATGAGATGCGCGTTGAGTGAAACCGAACCTAATATTGTCAAACTTGCGAATGCAAAGCAATTTCAACCTTCACACTAGTTAACTCCAAGATTTACATATTACTTTACTTGACTAGTTACCTAAACGTGCAATTTCTTAGAATTTAGTTAGATAATAAACATATTTTCGTTCGAATTTGTGTGGTTTTAATTATTTTAAATTGGCTAGGGGTAAACTCAATTCCCATACTTGTTCACAGGGGTAGTGACATTGAAAAGGTTAGGAACCACTGATCTAGACCTTATTAAATATTCGTAGAAAGAATTCAAAATTTGTTACTTATTTCTTTTCGAATAATTTTACTCGATGTTTGATTTATAGAATGTTTTTCTACTTATAACTAATGAAAGATAAATAAAAACATTTGTTTACTAATCATTGATATTTAAAGAATATTGTAGTTATTGACTTACCTATTTATAAGTATGTTATAAATAAATATCATAATAATTTTATGTTTCAGAAAGTAGTTATCTTCTATATTGTGTTATATTATGTATTATATAGTAAAATATAAAAAAAATATATATGTGGGAAACGGAACTTGCGCAGGAGAAGGAAAGGAAACGTGCGCGGAGAAAGGATAAGAGAAGGAAAAAAAACAAGATGGAGTGAGTTAGAACGTCAGTTACAGCATACGGTAACTGCAATAATTAAATAAATAGATTACTAACGACGTGTTTTGATTTGATATCCCAAAATCCGATACCATGTGTATTCACGCGTTTCATCTCAAAAAGGGTCGGTTGGTATTAGTGCACCCACCTTTCACCATGAGTATTCCGTCTGATGACGAGATAGGGTCGAGCCAGATCGACTACAAATTCCAGACTCCCAAACCAAAATCCAATATCACTGCCCGACCAAGGATCATAGAGCGGCAGTAGTTTACGCAAAACGATACCTTGAAGGCAGTCCAAAAACGAATCTACTCGTACCTAACTATACAAACAAAACAAGTTCTCTAACCATCAAAGACAAAGTAATATTATAAGCATTTCCCGCACGCAATATACGAAAAAATATCCAACTATAACAACTTATGAACTTTATTTTGTATACAAAAGTCCCTTGGTCAAATTAATTCCGGGGAGGGTTGTGTTTGAACTCAATATCATTTGCGCATTGGTGTTTGGCTTATATAAAGTGGTTAGTTTGTTATCGGGAACTAAGGCAGTATCAGACTTATTATCAATGCGAAAGTTTCTAAATGTTTGAGTTTGTTAGAAGTAAACGTTGAAACCGCTGAACGGTTTTGAATGAAATTTGGTACAGGATATATATACCTTATCTATCTCTTAAACAAACCAAATATTCACAAACTTTTGTATTTAATATATCAGTAAGATTCATGGCTGATCTTGCGATAGACATCACACTCTTAATAAAATAATGACCTATTACAAAATTGTTAATTTGTGACAATCATGGGAGAACTATATTTTGTTTGCTACCTTTTTTTTTGAAGTTGCTATAACATTGAGATTATTAAAGATAGGTAAAAAATGAGATCTACAGCATGAAAAAAAAGAGGCAAAAACATTAAAAGGTCGCAAACAGAAATTGGTTATTTGACGATTCCCACAAATTGGCAATTATAGAATGGGTCATTATTTTATTAAGAGTGCGACATGTATCTTTGTAAATGCCTCGTAGTTACAGAAAACTGCAGTTAACTGCTTCTTTTCGGCATGATGGTAAGTGGAGTGGGGTCCAATAGTATGTCGACTGACGAGAGATGATTACCTCTCGGCAGTCGACACAATTATGCCGGCCTGTTGGAAGCAGATATACACAGGCTGATCCCGGAACGCGACACATTTACGTGGGACACTATGGCGGGTTTTAACATCTTGTGTACGATGGTTGCTATCTGGGTGAATATAAAATATATCCTACCACCAGCTTCTCTGGTTATAATGCTGTCAATCGTGGCTTATAGTACTTGCAATGGCGTATGTAGGTACATTAAAAAAGTTTCATCCACACACACGGAACGAAAAATCCTTTTTTACGTGCGCAATAAACAAGTACGCTGAAGGTATTCACTCCCTCGTAAAGAGGTAATGCCTCGTTGGGCTAATAAAATAAATTTCAGCAAAAACGTGACAAAATGTAAAAAACATCGTTAAGATTGTTCAAATTGTGTTAGGATTAGGGTGGTCCAATAAATTCCCTTCTGATTCCACCTTTAGAGATCTGAATTTTATGTTTAAATGACGAGATGAGCTAGTCGCTCGGCTGATGGTTGCGGTTGCTCATAAATAACAGTAATACCTTTCAAAAGTTTTGAATTACATAATACTACGTGGAAATACAAAGCATTCTTGTCATGCTGGTGCCAGAATACTTGAGCTTTTCTGTTATTCAGATAGCGACCCATATAGGGTGTAAAACCCATAGTGGCCTACGTAAGTGTGTCGCGTTCGGGATCAGTATATCTGGCTTCAAACAGGCCGGCATAATTGCGTCGACTGGCGAGCAATAATCATCTTTCACTAGTCGACAGTTGATCGACTCTGCTTACCATCAGCTGCAGTAGGGTCAATTTGTCATGCTCATAAAAAAGTAATTACGCTAGCAACAATGTCTTTTAAAAAGCAACACAGCAGTGCCTTCTTCTTGTTGCTTGAGGGCAGAAATAGACAATCATGGCCATAAAAGCGATACGTACAATCTAAAAAGCTGTGCCTCTGTTTCTTTACATGGGTTTGTATTATATATCTATTTTTACACAAAACAAATATAACGTCTGGGTTATTCCTAATGGAATTGGCAATTTCTTTTCCCATTAATGTACACTAATAACTTATAGCTTTATTGACAGTTATATCGTCCTATTTAGATTGTATCAAAGTATATTTTCGACGTAATGCTGAATTAATTATTTTAATGCTATACAGTATATAAATACAGTTGTTATGAGAATCTGTAGTGAAGTGAACAAGCCAACATGGAAGGCTTATTGAACGATGTTTACGGCTCTGAGTAGATCTATCTAATGTATAACATACAGCTTGCATGCAATGGGATTATTGAAAACATAGTGTGATAGCATTGTGTCTTATTATTTTTTTTGTCTCTTATTTTATATTTGTATGCATTACTGGGTTGTTACTTCTCTTGGTGGCGGGTTATTTCCTATATCTTAATTATATTAAATTCTCAGTTTTTGTGGAAATTTAATTCAGTCATGTACTACTTAATTTGCTTTATTTTTATGTTATTCATTATTGCTTGTATGTTTCCCTTAAAAATCCAATAAATAAATAAACCTGAAGAGTGTGTTCGAACCCTGTAATGTCAGGAACTATTAAAACGATTTCGATATTTTTTCTACCAATAGGAAGCTGCATTACTCCTAAGCCTTATAGTCTTCCTTTTTATCCCTGAAAAGTTTTTCACGCGGGCAGAACAACAGGGAAAAACTAGTGATACATAATATTATTACTTGTCACTACAAGCTTTAAAAATGTTTGGATGTTTGTTAGAAGTAAACTTCGAATTAGCTTTTCAGATTTGGATGGAATTTGGCACACGGGTAGAGTATGTCCTGAATTAACACATAGGCTATTTTATCCCAGTAATTGGCATCTATGGGAAATGATATAAATTGTTAATATGGGTTTTGAATAGCCGGCGCTGAGGTCGTAGTTGTGGCGTTACTAATTGCGAATTGTTTAGGGACTTTTATAGTGGGAAAGATTTTTCACACGCGCGAAGCCACGAGCAACACTTAGTATCTTAATTTTCATATAAAAAAGTTATATAATAAATGATATCTTTAAACCGTCTTTTCAAAATAAATATTTTTTAAAGAAATACTGGAACGTACCTAAAATTATGACCATCTTTATTCGAGATTATGGCATTCGTTAGTTCTTCTTTGAAAAAGCAAAGGAACAAAGCCACACAGCCCAGAAATATTACGATACTTAAAGATGTTAATTCATAAAAAGATGATTCATTTCATTTCTTTAGAGCTCATAAGACACGTTTTTAGCAAAAAATACAGTAGTACATCAATACAACAGTTTTTATGATCTTCGATACATCGCACGATACTATCATGAATATGAACTGAGTTCGTAACCACTTGAAAGGCATACGGTTTAATATTAAATCAGCCTATTCGTCGAAGCATATCGTATTCAAAGCTGGCGTGTTTCATTTGAATATTCATTTTCCGGGAGGCAATTAAACTAACCTTCAATCACAGACCTTGCCAAGACGTATGTTATTTATACTCACATCACGCATTTATCCCCGAAGGGGTATGCAGAGGCGCAAACATTGCACCCACTTTTCGCCAAGTGTGTTCCGTCCCGTGATGTGATAGGGGGCAACCCTATCGCCATATCGGGCACAAATTCCAGTCTCGGTGCTGATACTAAGCAGAAAATCCCAAATATCACGTTGCCCGACTCGGGATTCGAACCCAGGACCTCAGAGCGCTGCTGTACCGTGCAGTGCAACTACGCCACCGAGGCAGTCATGTTATTTATAGCTGATGATTTTGTTTGATAGGTAATCTTTAGAACTACTGCGATTAGAAAATGCAGATATTAAGCTATATTGGTCTCATTAGACGGAGAAGGGAGAATGAGACTCAGGAACTTAATAAATATATCCCGTCTGAACACAATGGAGAAGCAATTCTTGCCCGGATTGACATGTGAAGTTTGAAACGAACTTGCCGCAAAAAATTGATTTTATGATGGCTGCTATAGGTATATCCAGATTTATGCGAGCGGATGAGTCATGGTATAAACCAGAAATCAGAGAGAGAACATTTCAGATTTCAGTACGAACCGACCCAACACCCACTTTTTAATTATTAATCTCTTAGCGATCCACCGGTATGTATTACTATGTTTCAAATACAACGGCGACTAAGTGGAGACGTGTCTCTATGGTCGCCAGAATTATGTTGTCCTGTCTTACCAGTTACAAGAAAGTTTGTCAAAATCAGTCACTTTGGCAGGGTTTAACTATAGTCAATGTATATATATAAAAATGAATCCCTATTTCCCTTGGTCACGCCATCACGCGTGAACGGCTGGGCCGATTTCACTATTTTTTATGATTTCAGAAGGTTCTTATGAAAGAAAAAATTCAAAAAATTGCGCGGAAAATTAGGAAATTTAAGAAAAATTTAAGAAAGTATTAATTTTATATAACTGTCAATTGTTTGAAATAACTGTCAGCGATTGAGAGAATGCGCGCTGCAAATTCATAGTTAAGACGGGACGTCTGTCGGGTCAACTAGTTGAATATGAATATGCATCACAGTTCCTACACAAAAACCTTTCCACCAGAAGTCGGTTCAATAGTCATTTTTAACAACGTAGTCTGTACACCGAAAAATAATTCGCGTAACACAAAGGATTGAGTAAAACAGTAAAGAGAACAATGTAGGGAATCGTTTAACGAAACATAAAAGAGCTCTATGTAGAATGAAGGTTTTTTCATACCACAGCGTACGTGTAGATTGGATTCGCTTTATTTTCTGTGTTATTTGACTTTTGTTATACATAAGAATTTATATGCTGCACGTATTAATATCTTGCTGTATTTGGGCTAGGGTTGTTGGATAGAGTTTTTTTTGGTAGGTAAATGAGGGTTATTGAAGGGCATTTATTACCATAGTAAAGAAAACGTAATAATAATATAATATCAGCCCTATATTATATACTGGTCCCACTGTTGGGCACGAGCCTCCTCTACTACTGAGAGGGATTAGGCCTTAGTCCACCACGCTGGCTTAGTGCGGATTGGTAGACTTCACACACCCTCGAAAATTCCTATACAGAATTTCTCAGGTATGCAGGTTTCCTTACGATGTTTTCCTTCACCGTTAAAGCAAGCTATAATTCACAAAGAATAAACACATATTTTTTTTAGAAAAGTCAGAGTTGTGTGCCCTTGGGATTTGAACCTGCGGACATTCGTCTCAGCAGTCCGTTCCACAACCAACTAAGCTATCGCCGCTTAGAAAACGTAAGACATTAAAATCGCCTGTGTATCGAAATACGTCCTACCGTTGGTGGCAGTGTTAACCTGACCATTTACTGTCGTTCATTCCGTAGGTGACAAAATGAAACGAATTGTCACTTGGGTGTCCTTTTGTATTTTGTACGATAGTAATTATTGCAGTGCCTGCTGAGCAAACCCTCCATGTCCTCTGTTAGTCAATTCGATTGACAGGATATGCCATGGCGGAATTTTCCGAACGCTTTTTCTTATAGGCTAACGCTTATTCTTTTTCTTATAGTTGAATGACGAAACGAACATTTCGCTCGCGTATAGTAAGCGAAACGATCGACCATAACCAGTGCCTACACCATCCAGAATTTTGAATTATAAAATCCTATCCGCCAGTCTACTTCTGACCCTGAGACATAATCTTATGTCTCATAATGCCCAGAAATTACGCTGGCTATAAATTGATTCAAACCAGAACTAAACAATGTATGCGCACTGTTGTTTGGCGGTAGAAACAGACGTTGCATGCTGATATACTTATACAGACAGGCCTTCGCATACAAGAGACCTATAAGGAACGCTTTCAATCGTCATGAAGGTTTGCAGTCCATGTGTGAATGCGTGCCACCCCTATACCAGGCGGGATAGCCTAAATTTACGATAAACTTTTCTCATATTTCCCGCTGAAAATTGAATGCTTCTTTTCCTTCGTAACGAAAACAATGTTTTTGTTTCGCTACAAATTTTTGAGGAAAGTACTATATTAACTCCATAAATCACAGTTCCTCATGCAAGAACAGGTCAGAAGTTAATTTAACTTCCAAAAAACTTGTATGATGTTCGAGCCCTACGTGGCGTTGTTTGGAACAAAAACAAGTATTTAAAATGAGATTTTAATCCCTTTGCGATAATTTTTTATACAAATATATTAGTATCTAGGGATAGTGTTAAGGTTCAAAGTTAACAACGTCACACACCCGCTACAATACATAATATAATATAATAATATAAGCCCTGTATTATATACTGTCTCAATGCTGACACGGGCCTCCTCTACTACTGAGAGGGATTAGGCCGTCCACCACGCTAGCCTAAAGCAGATTGGTAGACTTCACACACCCTCAAAAATGGTATAGAGAATCCCTCAGGTATGCAGGTTTCCTCATGATGTTTTCCTTCACCGTCGAAACAAGCGGTAATTCCCAAAGAATAGACACATTTTTGTAGAAATGCCAGAGGTGTGTGCCCACCGGATTTGAATTTGATATATAGCGGCGATAGCCTAGTTGGGTTGGGACTACCGAGACGAATGTTCGCAGGCTTAACAAACGCTATACTGATGACTTAATCCACATTTACAACCGTTTTCAATAAACGATCCCAATCTCAATCTTAAATCCGATTCCGAGAATGAACCAATCAAAACAACTCATTTGTACGCATGTCAAAAAAGCTTAGTTCTGATTGGTTCATTTTTAAGATAGAATGCGATTGGAACTGTTTATTCAAAATGGCGGTTATACCGCTCAATTATTGCTACTATCAAAACATTATTGCATCATATTGTTCAGACGAACGCAATTATGCCATAAAGGAATCGTACGAGCCACTTTCTTGGCCACTACGACTATTTTACATTCTTAAACGTCGGAGTATGATGTATTTTTTTATTATCTGTTAAGGCTCGTATATTATTGTTAGGCGAGGAGTTTATTGTCTATCAATGTGGACGCAAATTGTTTAATCATTGCCATTGCTAGCAAGAATTGCTCCGTCTATGAGGCTTTAAGATTTAGACTTATATTCCTTATTACATTGAGGATCTGTTACACAAATTCTGAGTAGGCTCGTCACATAAATGTATAATCCGACCAAATACAAAAGTCACAGTCTAACCTCCACCTTGCGTGGATGTCCTCAATGCTGAAGGTCATGACCCCCTACACGGATCACTTTATTCCGGTCTATACTGCGCCAATGATGCCAGTCTCTGCAACGTGGATAGCTTCGCACATCTTGCTGCCGAGAGCAGAGTGGACTTGATACGACCAGCGCATCAATTTTTTTTTGATTTTAGCAGACGGCAAAGTCCAGGGTAAAATTTCGCCCTCGAGATTTTACCCTGGACTTTGCCGTCTGCTCCCAAATAAATGGTAATAAAATCAGTACTATCTAAATTAGCTGATTAATACAATTGTCAAATATTTACTTGAAACTTGTAAAACAGGCCCTAAGCATATAATTTCTAAGTCATATTCATTATCAGATGATGGCATCGATCGACTAAAAATACAATCTGGTTATACTATCAAGCGTT
This sequence comes from Manduca sexta, assembly GCF_014839805.1. Lineage (NCBI taxonomy): Eukaryota > Metazoa > Arthropoda > Insecta > Lepidoptera > Sphingidae > Manduca > Manduca sexta. Next base: position 1,492,312 of record NC_051130.1, read on the forward strand.
AAAGGGTACAGATGAAAAACATTCCATCTAAAGACTGTATCCAGGCTAAATCTGGTTAGCTTTTTATGTACTCCCCACGCTATATAAGGAACTATGTTCCCATAAATATGTCGATGCGAAACTCAGTCGGCCGGGCGACCTCTCACAGGGTCGCAACCCTTACCGCCCGTAGATCGGAATTTAATAAAATAGTCTATGCTCATGTTATTTAAATAAGGTTTTTACTCTTTCGTATTACCGAGTTTCGGTTCATAGTTCAAATTGTCGATATATTTAGAACCGATAATATTGTTTTTTTTGCGTCTGCCTGGAGTCTGGAATTTGTGCCCGGAATGACATAGCCCAGCGGATTAGCAAGATAAAATGGCAGTGAGCGGGCCACATTGTTCGCAGAACTGACGATAGATGGGGCAAAAAAGTTCTCGAGTGAAGACCGCGTACTGGCAAGCGCAGTGTTGGACGTCCACCTGGAAGGTGGACAGACGAATTGATAAAGGTTGCAGGAATGCGTTGGATGCAGGCCGCTTTCTACAGGTTCGTTTGGAAATCTTAGGAGAGGCTTGTGTTCAACAGTAGACTTTATGTGGCTGATGACAATAGGTTCGCCCCCTATTCAATTATGAGACAGATTATGGGACGGAACACACGTGGTAAAGTGGTGGTCTTGTTGTATTCTGTCTTTCTAGGGGTAAAGGCGTGTTGTGAATGTATATTTGCTGGTGGTAGGACATATTTGTTATCCGTCCGGATGTACACGCATAAAAATAATAATTATTACCCGCAATTTGACTTGCCTAGTTTCGGTTTAAACTACCTTATTAACATGTCATTCTCGACAGCATTATAGTGATTCATCAGAATGCCAACGTGACGTATCAAAAAAAACATAATACGAGTGTTAGAAATCTAAAACATTCGCCTGTATAATTTATCTCAAAATCCATTTCAATTTATTATTTCACATGTCAAAATGTGTTTGAATTGTAAAATTCATTTTATCTATATTTATCCAGTTAAGTACACACTATATTTTAAGTAAATAGACCGAGCGCGTCAGACGAATTGTTATTTTAATGTCTTTGTATTAAGGTATTGTTAGGCATGGCCTCTGTTTTCGAAGAATGATATATTAAGCAAGATTATTTACTTCTGAAGTAAATTATTATCGTACTATTATTATAAATACTATACTTTGTCAACAATGGAAACATACATATGTTTGTTATGAGTGAACACAGAAATAGCTGTAAGCTATAGATGATTTTCGATAATACTTAGCATATAGATAAACTATATAATGCTATTTATATCATAGATGTGAAAGTCTGTGAGGATGGATGTATGTATGTTTGTTCCGTTTTCACGAAAAAAATATTGAACAGATTTGATTGAAACTTTACAGTAATATTGGCTATACATCAGAATACCACATAGGTTACAATTTAATATGGTTTTGTATAATTTGCTCATAATATAACGATACATATCAAGCAAGTCGAAAAAAAAATATCCCGGTTTAGCGGTGTAAAGGTAGACACCGCTGTAGAGGCACAGATGGTTACGTTCCTCTATGGAAGGGGAAAATACCCAGTCAGGCAGACGTTGCGCCTGGCCGGCCGCGGCCCCTCCGACAGTTCCTATTCGGAGGTGGTATATATGCTGCACGTCGCGCAAATTGTGCAAGCGTGATTCAGGATCGATGTCGCCATCTATCGTGATTGCTGTGTGATTATCACTCCAGTTGTGTCACTGCATCGATCCCCTTGCAGTTCCGGCGATTTTGACCAGATGGCGGTATATTCACTAAATGTACCGCCACACCGGAAAACTCCTGCACGCGGGCGAAGCCACAAGCTAAAGCTATTACTATATAACAGTAAAACAAATCCGTGAATAAATAGACTTTGCTTCTACCAAAAAGAAGGCACACTATATAATATATTTATTTAACTGCACCACATTTTATAACATCATCTCCTCTCCCCTCCGCTGCCTGACGGCATGACGCCTTTCCTTCCATCTTGTCATTGGTCGATAGCACATCTATAGGTATTTCTGTTATAAGTGCACGATATTTTAGGTAAGAATGTAACTGACTTACATGACGAAGGTTCGCAGAGTCAAAACCCAAACACCTACGTCAGACTTTTAGAAATTACCTTTGTGTTGTTTATCACTAATAATGAACAAAAACATCGTAAGGAAACCTACATACCTGATAGTTCTCTGTAAGAATTTTGAGGATATGTGAAGCCAGCATGGCATTAAGCCTGCGTAGTGGATAAAGGCCTAAACACTTAGTAGTAGAGGGGGCCCGAGTTGAGCAGTGAGCAGTATATATTACAACACTGGTATCAATGCATTCCTATCCTACTTAACCGATTTACCAGCGGGATGTTTGCCGGCAAACAAGACAGCTACATGACATTACGCGGGTCACGGGAATATAACCTTATTATATACTACATAATAAGGTTATTTTTCCGTGACACGCGTAATGTCATGTAACTGTCATGTTTGCCGGCAAACATTCCGATGCTAAATGGGTTAATATCCCTCCCGAGGCAATTCTTAGCCGCTCGGTATTCACACCGAATGCACGCTCATGCACGGACGGACATTTGTCGCGGCTCTAGGCACACAGTTAAGTGTGTATACCTCATGGTTGCCAATTCACATTGAGGCCTATAAGGGTTCGGGAACAACTCCCCTCCCTCTCCCTTCCAACCATCCTAACAAACTCTTGCTCCTTCCTCTTCTCTTCCTTCCCTCTATCGGCTTCCTTCTTCCTCCCGGGCCCAGTGACCGAATAGCTGCGGGTGCCAGCGTACCGTCCACTGGCGGCACCCTCAGTGATAGCGGTAGGGCCCACCAAATCATCATTGGGACTGCCGTAGCAGGGTACCCCCGGTAATAACCGCGGCAGATGCCAAAAAAAACCTACTTAATATCTCTCTCGAGGCAATTCATGTACGCTCAGTCTCCTCACTGAATGCACGCCCATGCACGGGGGGAAGTTTGTCGCGGCTCTAGACACACAGTTACGTATGTATACCTCATCGTTGCCAATTCACATTGAGGCCTATAAGGTCTTACGAAAATTTCCTGGTTTTCTCCCCTCTTCCCATTCTAAGAGGGTTTCTTCTCGTTCTCCAGGTATCCCCTCTCAACTTTCCTCCAAAATCCTGCAGTTGCTAAGCCGGGTGAATCTAGTGTCTCATTCGCAGGTATCCCCCGGTGTTGATTGCGGGGTCCTAACAAAAACCTACTTATTATTAATATAATATGTCCTTTGTTTCATTTTAGCCAAGACATATTCACATCTGCGTTGAAAAATCAAATTTACATTATGAATATAGAACGCATTTTTCAACCACTCAATATCTGATGCACGATTTACTAAGACAGGGCCCGACGTCTTGCAAACAATTTCAATGCCTCCAATTGGCTAACAAAAGGCAAATTTAAAATCACAATAGTTCGAAAATAATCCAACCATTTGGAATATCTGAATGAGCTGCGGTGCTATTCTCATGATGCCGACAAAATGTCTAATCGACAACTGTCGAATTAAAATGACAGGCATAGAAAGCGTCACAACTACAGTATGTCGCACTTTCATCAGTTCCTTATGTTTTTATAAAATATACATCAATTTATATTGAGAATATAAATTGTATATTACCTATATCTCGAATCGTGGGGTAAGAACCAATAGCATGTCATTCATGAACTTTGTGCTAGAAAAAAAGACGTGTCATTACCAAGAAGAAAAAATATAAGTGTTTAAATAAATAAGTAATAGCTAAAAAGTCTGTAATACTATATTTATGATAGCATTGTCGTAAAATACTTTAAATAATAATATTTAAGCATCATTACCTAAACTTTTCTAAAAATGGGGTTGGTACATGCAAGTAATGTCCATTTTCCTTTCATTATAATTATTTTAATACGAAATTCTCCGAAAATGTTTGATTTGTTAGAAGTACGCAGAAACTGCCGATCAGATGTTGTACAAACCATGCCCTGAATTAAAATATACTTTATATCCCAGAAAAGTAGGAATTACATTTCGAAAAGGTCTTACAGACTGTCAAAGCCGTGATCAACACTTAGATACAAATGTCTACTGTTTCAGAATAAGTCCCAGATTTCAATACGGGATCGACCTCTTGACCTAACCTGCCGAAGAATAATAGAGAATCAAACAGCGGGCACAATGAGAGCAAATTGAATTGTTTTTACACTATTCTTATACTGATTCTATTGAAAAATGAAATGAGTTTGGATTGAAAAAAATATTGGACCGCTTCGATGACGTGAGAATCTGGAATTTGTGCGCAATTTGGCGATAGGCTCGCCCCCTGTCTCATCATAGGACGGAACATGAAAGACGATTAGTGGATGCCCTGGTTGCGCTACTGTCTATCCCTTTGGGGATAAAAGCTTGATGTGTTGTTGTTATAAAAAGAACTGCAAGACCCCGCGTAGACGCTGTAAATTATTGACGGCGGCAACTAAAATGATTGACTAATCAACAGTTGATAGTCACTTTAACTAAATCACCAGAAATTTTATTGCAGAAATTGATAGTTTCATAGAAATTGTAAAATGAAATGTTGACAGTTAGTTGGCTTACCACAGGAGTGAAGAAAACTCTAGAATTCTGACATGAGAGGAAACAGCCGATTCTCAGCTTCCTTAACTCCCTTGGTAAAATAAGCGAAATCTTTGTGTTTCCTTCAGTATTTTCCGCCATTAGTATGCTAATGTTGAAGCAGACCACATCGCATTAATTTAGGTTAATGTGGTTTTAAAAAGCTTTACCATATTTTGGAGGGCCTTGGCTATATTTCGTTCATCTTGTTTAAATAAAATATCTTAGTTATAATGAAAGGGAAAGGCAAACATGCGTCTTGACTTCGAAGTTGCCTTTGATTAATTGTTATAAAATTAGTTCATTTCGATGGAATTTTTAGATTTGCAGTTACAAAAGTAATCCCTATTCCTTAAGCAGTAGAGCTTTCTTAACGTAACTGACATGGAAGCTGGGGTTTACTTAACATAAAGTGATTAACTTGCTCGTTTGCTCCTTTTGTTATTTATGGCTAACTTGCTCGTTTACGAAGACTTCGTTATTTAAAAATATCAGTAATACTGACTGCCTCAGTGGCATAGTTATATCACGGTATTGACTGCAGTGCTGATGTCTCGGGTCTCCCGGGTCGAACAAGTTATATTGGGATTATCTGCTTGGTATCAGCCCGGAGTCAGGAATTTGTGCTTAATATGGCGATGCACTCTGTTATTACAACATTGGACGGAATACGCACGGCGTTGGTGCACTAGGTGCGCTTCTGCCTACCCCTATGGGTATCAAAGGCATATATATACACACATGTGTGTCATTTGTATCCTCCTGAATAGCAACCACCGTACACGAGGTGTAAAACCCGCCATCGTGGCCCACGTCAGTGTGTCGCATTCCGGGATCAGCCTGTGTATATCCGGTCCAAACAGACAGGCAAAATTGAGTCTACTGGGGAAGGATAGTCATCTCGTCATCAGACCCCGTTCCGCTTACCAACAAGTGTAGTAAGACCGTTTTGCAGTGCCCGTAAAAAAGTAATACTAAAGCCTTCGATAATTCGGAATAAAAGATCAAGAAAAACACCGACACAAGTTATAAAAAGAATAATTTCCCTTTTACCGAACACGCTGTATATAAATATTGACCCTTGGACCCCATTAATTTTTTCGTACAATCCAAAATCAAATTCCTTTGTGTTCATAGTAAATGTCTAAACTCCACTTCCCTTCCATTACAATAATTTCATTACAATGTAAACTTCGTAATAGCCGTACGGAAACGAGTTTTTATTTGAAAATTATTTTTCTTTTATTTGCTCGGGGGATTGGATTTGGAAGTGTTTTATATAATCAAATATTGCCATAATCTTGTTTGTACTCAGAAAAATTTATGGAATCTAATTTTAGCGGTAAAGTATTGCATTCCTTAATATTGTTTTGTATAGTCGGCTGTTTATTGTGGGCTATATACAGTTTTTTTGGGAGAGTTTTCCAGTAAATAAAAGAGATTTTGGGTTCGATTCCGGGGCGAGTAAAACGATGTGTTTATCTGCTAAGTATATTCCGGGAGTTTGGAATTGTACCCTGTAAACAGTAATAACTTCAACCTCTTTAACATGAGACGTAAAATAGGCGGTTTTGCATTGCATACACCCCTACCTATACCTGAAAAGGAAAATGCTGCTATTTATACAAAAACTAAAGCGTTGTATGAAACTTTGTTTATATTATTTTTAAAGTTGACAACTATCGCGGGGCTGGGAACGATCAAAACACAAGAACAATTTGTTTAACTTCTTTACAAGCCAACTTGCATTTGCAAAGACCCGTATTGTGCATGTCTTTTTAAGTTTATAAAATATAGTTTTTGTTTGCGGTTTCGTTCGTTAAACCCGTTCTCTAGATAAAAAGTAGACTATAGGATTTAGGGATAATGTAATTTTCTATTAGTGGAAGAATTTACGGATTTGGATCAGTTGTTGCAGTACTTTAAAACTGTACCTCTTTAAATACATCTAATTACATTTTTTATGTCCAATATAAATTGTTTTTAGTTGTATAAGCGTCTTTATCTAAGTAATGATTAAATATTCACATGTACCTTGACTTATCATAAGTGCAACTATGTTTGAATGAATAAAGCATTTCATTTATTTTACAATCAAAATTTGATTTTTTTTTTACAATCTATACGTAATATAAAACGAAGTCCCCAAAAGCTGTCTGTCTGTATATTATCGATTTTGTCAAAATCTACTAGATAGATTTTTGCAAGGTTTTTACTAATAGATAGCGCAATTCTTGAGATAGGTTTAGGTTGATAGTACACTACGGTTTTATATAAATTGACTGAAATATAACGATTAATGTTGAAGAGGTCGCGTGGTTGTACAAAATCTCGTGTGTCGGGTTTTACGCGGGAATAACTTTGTGACACACTGATTTTCATACGGGCGAAGCCGCGGGCACAGCTAGTTTCCTATATAAGTATGTGATAATTTCAAATACCTTCGAATATTTTTTTTGTATTCAGAATCTCATTACAGATTCGTCTGTTAAAGTCGGCTTGATCAATTTTGTACTACTGCCTCACAAATCGACGTGACGTCATACTATTGCGTTTATCATGGTGAGTAAGATTTCTGAAGAACCAGACACCCTTTCCCCATTATTTTTTTCATGGGAAAATCCTCTTAAATCCCCGTTGATTCCTCCATTCATCCCCTTTGAATCATCACAAATACGAACGTCGTCGAATACAACGTCGATACGTTCTGCAGGTATTAAAGGAACCAGAAAATCGTTTCTTTATATGTAGATGTATATAGCGACGTACAACCTCGTTTGCCAGCTCTACTGAGGCTAAAAATTCAAATAAACATCCAAATGTAGACTGAGAGTCAGAAGACAATACTCTGAGAGATTTATCGATACCCTTTTAACTTAAAACACGGCAAGAATTGGCCCCTATTTAATTTTATTCGCGTCCCCTCGGGCTGGCATCGGATTTTCAGATGGAAAATTGGGTTTTAGCAACGGAAAATGCATTTTCCCGTGTCTAATTAAATTAGATTTTTGGTTGTTTGCTTTAGACTATTTGATTTGATTTTGGAATGTTTAATTGCTTTTTAAGTCTTGATTTGTGTTTGCTTACGGTTTCGTGAGTATAAAAGACAGAAAGCCAACCTATATTAGTATGAATAGCCTAGCGGTCAAACATTTCATCAAAATCTTATACTTATGCTTTTTAATATACATGATGATACAGTTAATATCTTTGAAATCCTAGATTAACTTAATAATTATTAAGCCTGATAATTATCTCGTTTGTGTCGTAGCAGTGTATATAATGATCTAAAGGGCGGTTCTAGATTCAATTCCTAGGTTGGGCAATTTTGTATGGATTTTTAACACCTTACCTTAGATTTAGATCACTATAACAAAGTTGATTTTAGATGACCAATCGCAAAAACTATCAAATTGTTTCTACCACATTCCAAATTGTGTTGCGCCGATCCAACATTAGAGTAATGTCAGAAGAAGTATATTTGACTCTTAAATTATTTGACGTAAGGAAGAAAATGATTGTAAAGAAGAAAACAGCAACTTATAATCCTAATTAATATATGTATATTGAAGATGCGGCTTCGACCAAGGCTCATAATGAAAACGTTGACCTGCCACGATCAAGAACCTGCATAACTTCGCAAGTTCCTTCAACTGCACTGTTTGGAATTTCAGTTAGAAGTTCGAAATTCAGAACTTTAATTAATTAGCTTCACATTTCTAAATGAGCCATCAGTTCAGAGGATTCTAAATTGGAATTTCTTGGTGTGTTTTACTTTCTTTTTCTTGCCGCCAAGGAGCACTGTGCCAGCACTGATGTGTTTCGGTGAAGGAAACTGTAGTCAGTGTGAATATTAGGAGTGGAGACATCTTATACCTCAAAGAGCGAAGTGCAGTCTACACAGTCCTTCGTAATTCGAAGATGGTGTTGAATCTGTTTATGGGTAGTCGTGTAGCTTATCACTAAGTGAGCAGCTCGCTCATCTTACCTCATTAAAAATAAAGGAAAATATCTGTGGCCCATAATAACTAAACAAAACAGACACTATAGGTCCAGACCATTCGTGTAGACACTGTGTAATCTTTGGTTATATTTAACATCGTACTGCGATTAGCGTTAGAAATTTACCTTAGAATAATCTCTCCAAAATAGAAATCTAAGGCTTTGTTCCTTGACAACAAGCGCTTAACACGCGTGTTGATTACGTGCCTTTACTACTACATGGGTTTTATTCGGGGCGCTTATATTATCTCTAGCGCCTAGCAGTAGTGAACACGCGTTGACGCGTGCTATGACATCATTGGGTCGTCATTGTGCCGTTCAGTTGATTTCGCACTTTTGATGTATTAAGATGAGTTTTTAGTTCGCCGGATATTTAAAAAGTCCAGAATTGATAAGAGAGTCTTCAATACCAATTCCTAGACGAAGTTCAAAAACGACCCGCTATATTGGATATGTCAAGTAATCCCTATTCAAATATTTTAAGGAGACTAACTTGCGCAGAACTTCTTTAATAATCTGCGAAGGAGATGACAATCATGAAAACCATAATCGTTGATGTCTCATCCTCTCTAGTGACTGTCCTGAGCTGAGGTTCGTAACCCGCTAGTGGATTACCCTCAGCTTGGTCGCTTAAGTTTCAAGGGTTGCGAACGTCTAAAGCACTCACCCAAAAGTCCGGCGTGTTTGTATAAGCCAACAAAAAAAAACATGATAAAAAAAATTATTGAGTAGAATTAAACTACTACTTATACCAACCTAACCTAAATTGAGACAACGCGCGACAAAAGCGTGCCATGAATACTGTATACTACATCAAAGCGCGCGTTCGACGCGCGTTTAACACATGTCACCTGGGCCCTTATTCTGTATGATAGTGTAAACGCGTAACGCGGCCGTGTCATGTTATCTTCGAGAAATGTGCGTGGAATGGTATTCTGTAAGCCAAAGTTCTATAGTCCTAAACATGATGCGTTGTGTTACGTGCTTGTTACACACTGTCAAAATAACGTGCGGGATAGAGAATAAGGCCCCTGAACAGCCAGATTATTAAGAAACGATAACAAGTCTAATAGGTTTCGTGATCGTTCAATTATTTATCACATTATCGTGCGACTGACAATCTTGATATTACGGACGTCGATAAACTTTTTCATCGTCTAACCGTTCATTTGTCTTTGCCGTTGTCTTGATGCCAGGGTTGTATTGGAGTCAGTGGGGTGGGGCGATATTGAAATAAAACTTCGCACTTTGTTGAGACTGGAGATTTGATTACATGTTTTCGAATTTTACATGTATTGTTTGTATTAAATAAAAAAATCGGTTGTTACATTATTATGATTGTCGTTTTGGAGGTTATTCAAGATATGCATCAAACCAACTTTAGAAGATAGAGTTATCAGAAGTCTAAAAAATGAACAAATACTTTATTTGTCAATCCATATTTAATAATGATCTCGTCTTCATATTTTCTTAGTTTCCATTTTATGATGAAATGAAGTCTATAACGTTTTGTGACCAAGTGTTTTTGCAAATATTGTTTTATATTACATTGTTATATAGTTCGTAAATAGATACGCCTAAATAAAGTCTTCAAAATCTTTAATAACCAATACTTTTAATCAAAATAATCCAAATGTATGCACTTTAGAGTCTAAGCAGGGATACTATCACTAATTACAAATCTGATCAGTATTTTGACTGACTTGTTTAAATAAACGCAAGCCCATTTCGCATGTAGTGTTCACATCTAGAAGGGCACAATGTTATTTGTACCCTGTTATCGCATGTACTACTTTATATGATTAAATCATATTGTACCCAGTTTTGTGAAACAAAATAAAAAAAAATGTGTATGGTACTAACCGATGAATTAACATGTCTAACAGAAAAAGTTGTAGACACCGTCCCCCACATCTTTTCTGCATTCGGCCCTGTCTCATCGCTTCGCCATAAACTTAGAGATAGCCGTTTTTACGTCTGCCCAATTTAGTAGAAACAAAAACGATTCCCCGTCGCCTATCAGGTCGTCAGCTAGGAAATCCATCTGTTTTAAGGTTGACCTTTCCATTGCGTTTCATTTTTTGTTTATTATCTCGTTGGTTGGTTTATGTTTTGGAGCAGATATTTCTAGATGTTATGGGATTGTTACGTTCTGTTGAAAAATGATAAGAAAATGTTGCTTGATATCACGAGGAGTGTCATGATGTGAAATGATCTGTGAAATGAATGAGTTCTATGTTTTGCCACAATACAGTAGATATAGCTTGACCAGGACAATAAAAACCTCGCCATCTTGTTTTTTTTTATTGCTTTGTATGACGGGACGAACTTACCATTCTCCTGGTAAACGATACGACCGACCATAAACAGTAGAAACCCTATCCAAGACTTTTATTTACAAAGTATTGTTTGGTATTCCACTGCGCTCGCCATTCTGTGACATGACAAGTTAAGCCTTATTATGTCCAGTAGTTACACTGGCTACAATGTCCTTCAAACTGGAACACAACAGTAACTACACACTGCTGCTTGGCGGCTGAAATAGATATTGCGGTGGCACCCACCCAGGCGGACTCTCACATATGAGAGACCACTTGTAAATAAGTGTGGTAAGTTATGGAACTAATTTCTTGTACTGACTGCGTTAACTTTAAACCAAATGGCATAAGTAGTGCTCCTAAGCAGGTTTATTATTTTCCTGGTCCGGCCATAAGTGAACACTTTTTATTCTATAGTCGCCTCTAGAATAATAGGGCTACGAACATTAATGATATCACAAATAACAGTCTATAGTATTTCTACTTTATACATGTTAATTTGTTGTGCTGCCATCGTTATCAATTTTCAAGAATTTCAAACACGTAATTTCAAATATAAGCTTCAGTCTTTCCGGTAAGCCGGAAACTTCCGTTCATTTCAACGTAGCAACAAGGCGTTATTTATATAATGAAATTGCCAAAAAGTTAAAATTTCTCTCACGTTCGGTACCATCTGTGGAAGTCGCCTTACATCTTCAGATATTAAATATCTGTGTACTTGCACAATGAGAGAATGGAAATTCAACTTTATCACAAACTTCTTATATTGTAAATATGAAAATTTGTGTTGTTTGTTACAACTAAACACCGAAAACAATGGGGTAACTCTACTATGACCGTATGAAAAAAACAAGTATTTGCATGGACTTAGGAACATAGTTTGGCTATAGTCTGAACTATATGTTAAGTGCTTTATGCTTTTTACATCCCTATGCAAATATATTTAACCATAGTTAATTTAATCGCTCCACGCAAATCACTAGATACGTTCAACCATGAAACACGCCTTGGACATGGGCATTGCTGCGTTCTCTTACGCTCTGTTAATTAATCATGACAATAATTAAATGATTGAATACAATATAAATGCTAATTATGCCTCCTATACATAATGCTACGTTATTCTTCGCTGGTGGTAAGATATATTTTATACACACACTTACATGGACCACTTCACGGGTTTTACACCGTATGTATGGTGCTCGTTATCCGAGTAAACAAATATCCTACCACCAATTGTTTTAATTATAACAAAAGATATTGTAAATGTAGTTGTGCAAATTTACTAGGCGAGGGTGCTTTCTTTCCCATAAGAGTTATTTTCAAAATCTTACTCTGCCACAAACTTGACTATAATAATAACAGCCCTGTATTATATACTGTCCCACTGTTGGGCACGGGCTTCCTGTACTATTGAGAGGGATTAGGCCTTAGTCCACCACGCTGGCATAGTGCGGATTGGTAGACTTCACAGACCCTCGAAATTCCTATAAAGAACTCCTCAGGCATGCCGGTTTCCTCACGATGTTTTCCTTCACCGTTAAATCAAGCGATAATTATTCATAAAGAAAACACACATACTTTTAGAAAAGTCATAGTTGTGTGCTCTTGGGATTTTAATCTGCGGACATTCGTCTCGGAATCCGTTCCACAATCAACTAAGCTATCGCCGCTTACATCAACCTTTCATCAAACTTGACTGTTGACTATCTAAAAAAATTCAAATACAAGATTTTTTAAGTTAAAAGCAAAGATTTTGAATGGTGAGTCACGTTCTGTGGAATTTTAAGAATTCACGACGGCCCGGGGTGAAGTACGCGTGTAAGTTTCAAGATAGACCCAATTCAATCGGCTTTCAGTAAGTTTGTTGAATGATAAACCACTTCTGGCGACCGCGTGCTTGCGTTGGTCCGTATTACATTTTGTTCTAGAAGTTTTAGGAAGGTTTTTTTATATTACCCATGCGAAATTCTGTCCTTAACGCTGACACGGCTAAACCATTGTTATTTGATAAAATTTGGCACGGAATAAGCTTGAACCTGAAGATACAAGCTGCCTACATTTAAAATTATTGTCACAAACGCAATTACACGCGAACACTCTAACACAATCTTGGTTATTATAAGAACAAAATACATGCATTGATGTAAATAAAAAATAAATACATTAATAGTATCACGGCTCTATCCCATAGGGGTAGGCAGAGACTATGGATATGATGGATAAGAACAAAACTATTACGTTTATACATTGCTTCTTGACTTAAATGATAATAAAATAAATAAAACAAATTTGTTGATTAAAGACAAAGTCATAGAAAATTACTGACTAAGTTCTTAATTTCAAACCATTAAATTTAGCATCAAATATCGGGCCCTAAGCCGGAGAGTTAACGTTAAACAGGCCAGGGCACATTACGAGAACATTAAACGTTTATGATGAACGAGCCATTTAATTTAACGGCTTTTTTCTCCGCCATGAGCCTTTAGGGCATTAGCTAATGAACATCATGTACCTAGACGATGAATATTTGACCTATAATTCTTTGACAAAGATAGCGTCTGCATAAGTAGCAGAATTAATTTGCAAAGCTGCATTTCACTCTGCCGTCTTGAGACATTAGATGTTAAGTCTCATAATGCCTTGTAATTAACTTGGATCTTACGTACTAGAACATAATGCTTGCACTGTTGCTTGACGGCAGATGTAGTGATCTATCATTTCCTACACGAAGCGGAACTTATACATATATAGCATCACGACCTTATCTCTTTTAAGGGGTGCGAAGAGGTGTAACATCCCCATTTTACCTATGTCAGATCATAATATGTAATAGAGGGCGAGCCTATTATCATTTAACTAGCACATTTCCAAACTCTGGGCTGATACCGAGTAAAAAAACGCAATATCACTTTGATCAGAACTAATATTATTTATAGCTAGCTTTTGCTCACGGCTTCGCCCGCGTAAAGGAGTTTTCCGGGATAATTTTATTTTCCGACTTACTTGATATGTATCGTTATATTATGACCAAATTACACAAAATCATTTTAAATTGTAGCCTATGAGATATTCTCATGTGTAACCAATATTACTGTAAAGTTTCATCCAAATCCGTTCAGTAGTTTTTTTGTGAAACAGGAACTAAGATACATACATACATCCTCGCAAACTTTCACATTTATAATATTAGTAGGATTAGTTTGCTACTCTATTGGGTCGATACCACGTTCTCACAATAAATAATTTTGAATCAATGTCGGAAAGACAATTGATATCAAAAACCCTCGCTTCAAACTTTTTCTTTACATAACAATAAATGGGTCAAGACTGTCTAACCATGAACATTAACAATAGCATAACCAGTGTTTAAAGCTTTACTCTCTGCCTACCCTACTTAACCACCTTATAAAAAGAGGTAACGTAAACATAAAAGCACACGTAGCGACACCCTTAGCATAAAGCTGAATTCACATCTCGTTAACTGGAAGAGTAATTCATATTACCTTTTTCTGGTAGGCTCGGCTCATAAAGGTATGCATGACTTCATGCAAATTTCTATGTATCAGTTCGATCGCACGCTCAACGGCGTACGAACGTGTTCTATAGATATCACCCAATTTATTTAAATATTAAACCAGTGCATCTCAAAGTTTTTCCCTAAACACAAATAAATAATACGATGGAAACACGCAAGTGTGGCGCCTGTGGGGATTTGCTGTCGGAAGGAGTAAGTTGCACAGCATGTTCTCAAGTCTTGCACTTCCATTGCGCTGGCATAACAGAAGCAGGATTCCGGAAACTAGGCGACCGTAAGCTGACCTGGCGGTGCCTCAAATGCAAATAGTCATGTGCAGCTCAGCCACCTAGCTCCCCAAAAGTTGACACGGAATCGCAGATTGTTAAGGAAATAAGAGCTCTTTCTAAGAAGCTGGCCCCACTGGAGTCTCTTATGGACGAGGTGAAGTCTTTGCGTACTGAGATGACTAATTTAAAAACACTCGTGAGCGAATCAAACAAGTCAATACAAGACTTTAACGACTCGATCAAAGGCATGGAGCTACGCATTTCCCGGATTGAAAATGCTCAGACACAAATCAGTGTCCTTAAGTCGCAGGTCGAAAGATTAGAAGAGGAATCACATTCTAAAGACCAATGGGCTAGAATGAATAACATTGAAATTAAAGGAATAGAACAAACCCAGAATGAGAACCTATTAGAAATATTATCTCAGATCGGTAAGAAAATTCAATATCCCATTGTAAAGACAAACATCAATTTCATAACTCGCGTCCAAATACGAGATAAAGGTAAAAATAAACCCATAATAGTCTGTTTTAATAACAGATACATTAAAGAAGATTTCATCGCGGCCGCCAGAGTTGCTGCAAAATCAAATTCATTCACATCAAATTATTTTGGATTACCTGGAAATTACAGGATATTTGTCAACGATCATCTGACTATGCGAAACAAGCTACTTCTATCCAAAACGAAGAAGATCGCGACCGAAAAACGATATCAATATGTCTGGGTAAAACACTCAAAAATTCATGTGAGAAAAAACGACACCTCGCCAATGTTAATAATAAAATCAGAAAACGACTTGCAAAAAATAGTGTGATTACTTTAATCTGGATGTTCAAAAAGTTTGGAATGCATTGCATTCGTAGTGCTAAGTGCGTATTCCAGTTATCACTGTGTCAATGTGTTGCGTTTAAGAGCGAATATCTATATTTTTCTTTCTACACACCCAAAGTAAGTTACACCAAAACCTACCATAATTGTATATTAATAGGGTCTAAGTTCTATTGTAGCTTATTGTCGTTTGGTGCGTATTATAACTTGTTTCATACTATTGTTATTTATACTTTCCCTTTCATAAGGTGCGCTCCGATAAGACACACGATGAAACACTGTGCTTCAACTCTGTACTCAATGTTTGTATCATTTTTAATAACTACCCACACCCAATATAATGATCTTATTAGATACAATCTATTGAATTTATATTATATATATTTTAGGAATCTCGAGCAGGCTATAATATGCAACTATTGTAAATATCTGTGTTATTATTTAGTAATTATGACAATGCAAAAAAATGCCATCGCTTAATATTTATTACCAGAACGTGCGTGGACTTCGTACAAAAACAAATAATTTCTTTCGGAATGTCTGCCTAAACTCGTATGATGTGATCGTGATAACAGAGACTTGGCTAGTAGATAGTATAAATAGCTGTGAATTATTTGACGGAAGATATTTGGTTTGGAGACGCGACCGCGATTATACCCGTACTTTACAAAAATTAGGTGGTGGCGTATTGATAGCTGTAAGAAAGGACTTAGTAGCAATGGAAAGGTATGATTGGCGTAGCAGTACAGAGGATATCTGGATAACCATTACTTTAAAAAAGCTAAGACCATCGGTAACTTATTATATACATATTTGCGGACTGTACCTTTGTAAGGAAAATTCTGGTAGCTCATTCAATACACAACTCTTGAACTTTACTCACAATTTAAATAATTTAATGTCATCATATCCTCTTGATGTGTTCATAATAATGGGGGACTTTAACTTTGGTAATGATGTAAAATGGTGCAAATCTCCTGATGGTGCTGAATTAGTACCTGAGGAAATATCTGATTCATCGCTTGTTGAATTCTTCGATTGCGTCAGTACGTATAGTTTATCTCAATTTAACGGTATACGTAACGTAAATGGGAGGATGCTAGACTTAGTCTTTTCTAACAGCACCTTAACAGTTGAAGAGATTGACAATGCTTTGGCAGTGCCGGTTGATGTACATCATAAGACTTTACATATTCAGGCCAATTTCATCCAATTTCATACATTACATGAAAATTCTACTAAAAAGTATATGTTTAATAAAGGTGACTATGAATGTGTAAATAATGCCCTTATTCAGGTGGATTGGCATGATTATTTGTGTTCGGTGGCGTTGGATGAGGCAGTAACACGTTTTTATGAAAAATTGTATGAAATTAGGGATAAATTCATTCCTGTCAAATCTGTCAGACGGCAGTCATACCCTCCGTGGTATAATACTGCCCTGATTAAAATTCTGGCTGAAAAACATAAGTATCACTCGAAATACAAAAGGTATGGCAACTTATCTGATTATCATTCTTTCTCTTTGCTGAAAATGAGGGCAGAGGAGTTAGAACAAACCTGTTTTAATAATTATATTGACATTATCGAAGCATCTATTGTATCAAATCCAAGAAGTTTTTGGTCATATGTTAAAAGCAAAAAATGTACATTTGTTCTGCCAAATATAATGCGGTATGGCGAAACGGTAGCAGAAACGGGGCAGGAAATAACCAATTTATTTGCAGATTATTTCCATGCAACATTTCAACAACCAGACTCTGATCTTACAAGTACTCAATTTTTAAATGACCATGATGTAAATATTTCGATTTCTTCGATAGAAATTTCCTCTGATAGAGTTCTAAAGCTGCTTAAATCCTTAGACATTAATAAATCGGGCGGACCAGACTTAATACCACCTATTTTTATAGTAAAATGTGCAGAAAGTCTCCTACTACCGGTCTGTACCCTATTTAAACGCTCCCTATCAGAAGGTACAGTCCCAAACATATGGAAATCGGCATTTATTACCCCAGTATTCAAAAGTGGGGATAAAGCTGATGTAAGTAACTACCGTCCTATATCTAAATTATGCTTATTCGCAAAAATTTTAGAAAGGATAGTCCATACCGAAGTTTATTCTGTACTAGCTTCTAAGTTGGGAGATAGCCAACACGGTTTTTAAGGGGTCGCTCGACCACATCCAACTTGATACTTTTTAATGAGCAGATTTCTGAACACATGGATAATCGCATTCAGGTGGACGTAGTCTACACGGATTTCACAAAGTGTTTTGATCGTATAGATCACGTGGTACTTTTACGCAAGTTGATGATCGCCGGCATACATGGAGATTTATTGAGGTGGCTCAAATCATACGTTGATAATAGAACACTGGCAGTGGTATCACATGGCTTTACTTCTCGCTGGAAATTTGTACCGTCAGGCGTACCACAGGGATCAATCTTAGGTCCATTGCTATTTACAATATTTATCTCTGACATAAAATCTTGCTTCCTTAACTCTGATGCATTGTTATATGCAGATGATATGAAAATCATGAAACCAATACTCAAGGCTTCAGATGAAATTAAGTTACAAGAAGATCTTGATAGGTTTTCAGATTATTGCCGTTGTAACAAACTTCAACTTAACGTTTCCAAATGTTTTCACATTACATTTTCTAGGTTAAAAATAATATTATAAATACTAATTATACCTTTTACAATAACCCTATTAGCAAAGTTTCAGAAACTAAGGATTTGGGTATCATACATGATGAAAAACTATTATTTGATAAACATATTGAACACATAGTAAGGAAAGCAACTAAATCCTTAGGATTCATAATGAGGACTGCTGCTAGTTTCCGAACACTGAAGCCCATAAAAATTGTATATTGTTCTTTTGTACGAAGCCAGTTAGAATACGCGTCACAAGTCTGGAATCCGCAATATAAAATATATATTGCTCGAATTGAACAGATACAAAAGAGATTTCTAAGATTTTTAGACTTCAAAGCACAACAAATCTCGTCCAACTATTATCATCGTTGTGAGAGATATCATTTCCCTTCCCCACTGGAATATAGGAGATGTGTAAATGACTTATGTTTACTAATGAAATTAGCCAGGGGATCTATTGACTGCCCCTATCTTCTATCAAAGTTATCGTTGCGCACTAATCAGTTGAGTTTTAGGCAAAGACCATTATTGTACGCACCATCCGCTAATACCAACTATAGAACCAATTCGTTCTTAATACGTAGCTCTAATACTTTCAATAGCTTACATTTAAATCTAGATATTGATTTATTTTGTACAAAAATTAATAAGCTTAAACTTGTATTGACAAAAGAATATTTCTCAACTCAAAATTCACGCTGAAACTGGAATGCTTACGAAATTAAATTGCAATACTGTAAACGCACATTAAATTTACTTAGATTATCCTAAAATAAAAACATATTGATCAAAGTATGGGAAAACAATTATATGTATGCAAATATTATATATATAAAAATAAATAAATAAAGAAGTTAACAAGAAAGTGGTAAATTGTGTATAAAACGGTGGAGGCTTGTAATTAGCAATAAGTTTATATAATTTACTTTATTTACATCTGTTATTAGTCTGTAAGCTTCCCTAAAAGTAAGTAAATAAGTAAATAAATCTGGAATCGTAGCAGTTTTGATGGTGGAATTAACTAAGTTGGAGTGTATGGGAATAATTGGAATGTTTAACCGGTTCAGGATTTGAGGTAAATTTCGCTAAATCGCTGAATTTGTCGGCAGGAAATTTACAGTTAATTCATTTAAATAATGTCTTAAAACATCTAGCTCTCTCTCTCTAATGCATTCACTTTAATAGTAATGACGTCATTGGCGCAGTTAAGTAGTCTTTCCGAACGACATTTGGCTTTATATTTAAAATATTTTTTTTTAATGGATATTAATAGTCCCATTTAAATGAATAATGATTTAAAAGTAAAGTAAAAAGTGTCTAATATTTAATGTAGAAAATAGATAAAACAGATTTAGTAAACATGTCCATAACTGGCAAGTCATTGGAAAAATGCTTTAACGTCCATTAGAAAGTCGATTTATTGCTACCGTCCTTGTCTGGGACCTAAATATGTCGTAAAATAGGTAACCTAAATCTGAAATGTCCTTTGTCACGTTTCGCGTACCCTTGGCTAGTGGAGCGTGAAGTGAAAATTCATCATAAACGGATTTGAAAAGATTTTTGAAGGGTTATAGAGGGCTGTTATGCTTTTAATATCCGATTGGTTAGCTGCGAGCGCACTCGTGCAAATTGTTAAAAAAACAATGTTGACTGAGTTTCTTGGTACTTCGGGTCAGTTGGTTTCTCCGAAGCATTATTATCTTTATTAATCACTAGTTTTTGCCTGCGACTCCGCCCGCGTTAAAACAGTTTTCCGGGATAAAAATTAATAGTGGCCCACATGACTGTCGCGCTCCGGGATCAGTTTGTGTATATCCGGTTCAACAGGCCGGCATAATTGTGTTCACTGGGAAAGAATAATCATCTCTCATCATCCGACACTCCTCGTAGTTACAAGTATCCATAAATAGTAACATTCATACTTCAAAGTACCTCCTGATACTATTTTGTACTTGTTTCCTTTACAATCAATCCCGATACTACAATTTTTAAGTGTATTCCATGCCTTCGCATAAATTATAGAACGGCGAACGCAAAGCTCTTAGCTCGCGGAGTTTTCGTCAAAGATTTTACTGTAAAATTTCTTATTTGATGATTGGATCAAAGTTAGATTTATTCATGACTAGCTTTGGCCTGCGACTCCGCCCGCGTGAAAAAGGTGATATTAAGTAAAAGTTAATATTATAATACTAGGTTTTTCTCCTGACTTTGCTGGAGTGATAAGTCTTTCCTGCTAAAGTCCCGAAACACTGAACGACGCCAGCGACATCTAATGAAGAAATCAGACAATTTTTGTTGGTATTAACCATGACATGGTGTCAAATTTCATCCAAATTCATTGAGCTGTTTCTACATTTACTTCAAAGAGATATCCAAACATTTTTACAAACTTTCGCCTTCATAATATTAGTAAGATAAGTTAAGCAGTAATATTGTTTCATTTATTTGAAGTTCGGACCCCGTAAAATTAAATTTCGGTCAAAAAGTAGCCAACACGTCTCATTTAGGTATATTGTAGCTTTCTATTAATGACAGAAGTTTCAGAATTGGGGCAGTAGTTCTAGAAATTCGTTTACATTTGATTCGTTATATTATTATGAATAAAATGGAGAGAACAAAATTGTATAGCAAGCGAGGGTGACTCTACGTATGGCACGTCTTGCTATCTCTCTCGCACGCACGCACTGTACTCTTGATGACGTCATCTAAGTCATGCCTTCTCTGTTATTAAACGCACAATCAATATTTTTTTCAATAAACCTTATAATGTTGTGGTTCGCTATAAAATAATGCATAAAATCCATACACAGTGAATTAAACAAATACAAACGTATTAAGAACCTGAAATATTCCACTAAAACTTGTACACAACCCATCCCAACATAACGGAAACGGTGCTCTTTGATGGGTCCGCCATTTTGTTGTACACCGGAAACATGTAATGGCCGCCAACGAGCTTTGTCTGCTTAGCTGTGGCCTTCATGCGACATGTTAATGGCTTGAGACGATGTAAATGGGATATGAACGAAGATTAAACAATCATGCCTTTGTGTTCTGAGTATGAGCCTTAATGCGAGGTGCCCGATGATAGTTGCAAGTTTAAGTTATTACTTAGGTTTAGAGTTCAAAATGGTTTGATAGAAATAATGATTTGAGGTGAATTATCTTAATAAATAATAAATAACTGTAAGATTATTTGATAAAAAATTTTAAACAAAAAATTAAACCGCCTTCAAAAACCACTAAAAAACAAAAAAAAAATATTTAACCTTACCTTTGTATATACCTACTGTTTACCCATTTTGGAGTTGCCCTCGATTTCTCCAGGATCCGATCATCAGATCCTGACTTGGTGACCATGGGCCACTTTAGAAGTATCTTCCTTCGAAAAAACAAAGAATTATGAAAATCGGTTCACAAATGGTGGGAGTAATCGCGTAAGACACAAAAAAAAACATACAGACGAATTGAGAACCTCCTCCTTTTTTGAAGTCGGTTAAAAATTACGATAATTCTTTGAATGAAGTCTATTATTTTTGCGAGAAGTTTTTAATTGAGGGTTGGTTAGGCATTTGAAATTCCTATAGCTTTGTGATGATGATTAATGATGGTGTCTTTAATTCTTGAATATTAATGACAGTTTACGTTATTTTCTAAGAATTTACGATCTCCACCACTTTCTTATTTGCCTATCTTTTGCTAAAAAGTAACAAATCCACGAATCAGCCTTCCAGGTAATCATAATAAAGTTCAAAATCTATGTTCCATCCCTTTCATTCAGGAAACATCTTGACCCCAAACTGACACAATCGTATTGTAATCAAGCGAGGGTTTTTCAAAGAAATCCTCGTAAAATTCCGAGCAGCGAGAGACGTATAGAAAAAATATTGTGTTACTGCAGACGCGTATACGTGAAATGTATTTGCGGGTCGAGCCGGCATAATTGTGTCGGTAAAAGGTAATCATCTCTCGTCAGTCGGCATTAGGTCCCACTCCACTTACCATCAGGTGCAGAAGGTTTACTTTGGTGTGTCCGATAAAAAATTGGAACTTAAATTTGAATACAATTCACACTTTTTATTTAATAATCGTCATTCCATAATGCACTTTAAAGAGGCGTTTGTTTAACCTAACATGAGGCGTTTTAAAATTTTGTATTTCGCGATTTTGTTCGCTCTTCGCATCCTCTGCGCGCACTTTGTATGTAAATACCCAATTTCCGACATCATATCGTTTACTTCGCGCTTTAGTTACATATGAAGCGATTCGAAAACATGTGCATAACCCTTTAAGGATATTTCGTTGAAGACCAAACTTTTAAGCCACCGAGTGCTTGCCAAACATACAAAACATTAAATTCTATGTTAATTATATTAGTGGAAACATACGTGTATAAAAACTGAGGTACTCAACAGGATTACGAACATGTTTCATTTATGTTAAAGCGGTTTAGTGCAGGGCTTTAAATGAAAATGTTGGATGTAAAAATGAGATCATTTTTGATAATGTACGACCGCTCTAAATTAGTAACATCTACTCTGCCTTGGTGGCGTAGTTGAATTACGGTATGACAGTGCTAAGGCTCGGGTTCGATTCCCGGGTTGGTCAAAGTGATATTGGATTTTTCTATTATCAGCTCGGAGTCTGGAATTTGTGTCCGATATGGCGATAGGCTCACACCTTATTACATTATGGGGTTGAATACACACGGCAGAAATTAGTGCACTAGCTACGCATCTACTTACCCCTTTAGGGGTAAAAGGCGTGAGTGAGTTTTTATGAACTAGTAAGTATATAACTTGTCAGTTCAATTTGTTTAGTTGTTCTGCGTTTATTATAACAAAAGTAAAAAAAACAATTTTCTAAAACTTGGCATTTACAATATTAGTAATACACGATAGTAAGAAGTAAGATATGTATAAAACTTTACATTACTGGTGGTAGAATATATTTTATATCTACCCGAATAGCGACCGCCGTACACAAGGTGTTCAAACCCGCCATAGTGGCGCACGTAAGTGTGTAGCGTTCCGGGATCAGCCTGTGTATATCTGGTTCCAACAGGCCGGCATAATTGTGTAACTGCCGAGGGGTAATGATTTCTTATGTTTACGCGAATGTTAGACATTGATATTAAACTATTTTTCCGGATTCTATCGCGGTTTTTTTGTTTTTTATTTTTCTCCCGACGTTTCGAAGACTTTGCAGCCTTCATGGTCACGGGGGGGACTGAGGTGTTGTTCATCCGCAAAGTTAAAGTTACAATATCTACCTACATTTTACAATTATACAACGTTTTTTAAATTTTAGCTGTTGGTGGTGCGATCTACGCAGAATGAGCTCACAGTGTCTTGAAGAGGGGTAATCATCTCTCGTCAGTCGACATTCTATTGGACCACTCCACTTACTATCAGATGGGGTCACTTCGCCGTGACCATATAAGAAAAACTTAATTCGGAAACGGACACCAAGTAACAAAACAAGTCAAAAGTTCTAGGATGTTTTTATTACATAGATACGTTGTCCGAGCTCAATACTGGCAAGACGAGGTAATTGCCCGACATTTACTTAGTCAACCTCCAACCACTGTCGCCGCTAGTCGGCTTACTATCTTTTTGTATTTTTATAAATTAATAAATAAAATAAAATACTTTATTTATCACGTAGGCGAACAAAGTTGCACTTATGATACGTCAATAAAAAGCATAAGAATAATTATTATTATTTCTAAACAACTATTAAAATTACTTATATAACTATGGACATTTTAAATTAGGGATAAAAATTATAACAAAGGCAAGGTACAAACCGAAGTAACCAGCTCGGGCTGGCAAGTAGGGGGAAATAGAAGGGTAACGCGTCGCGATCCTCACCGGCGAGGACATGAGCCCTAACCTAGCTAACCTACCAGCCTTTCACTGGCTACTTAAATGACGACTACCCGAAGAAGAAAGGCAGAAAGAAACTCCGGCAGAAAGAAATAAAATGCCTTCCTGTGTTTTTAGACGATGTACAAATTATACTCCAACTGTGAATGAAAAAACGTTTCATTTTATATGTTAGTAATAAGTATACACTATTTAACTTATTTTTTAACTTATAAATGAATTTTAATCGAATGTCATGGCGACGGAGCGGTCGACGCTCGGGCTCACTCGGGTCATATCAATGCAAGCTGCTAGGGCTGTACAGGTATGAGACTATAGTAAATAGTAGTAGTATAGTAATAGAGGGTTGTGCAGTCATATGAAAATTTAAATTAATTTATTCCTTATTTCACGAGCCTATAAATGAACTGCTCTAAACTTTTTTGTTTTTTTTTCTTCTTACTTTATCATGTACTGTAGTCTTTACCCTAAACTGATTGAAAAGAGCAACACCAGAGTTTCTTGCCCGTTCTTCTCTGGTGAAAACTGCTTTCCGAACTGGTGGTAGAGTTAATATTGACGGAATCTAAATAATGTATAACATTTTACAGATTCAAATAAATCATTTAATTTAATTTCATTTCATTTCAATAGTGAGCTTTTTTATATGCAATTTTGTTAGTCTCTGACGCGTCTATTTGTACGCGAAACTTAACATGCGAACAACGAAAAAATAATCAGATTCAAGCTCTGGTTTCCCATCAATTTGCTCGGTAAAAACGGAAGGAAGGGTAGACATCGGTATTACACCGGGCCCTTTTACTGACATATCAAGACTGCACGAATCCCCGACATCTCGCGCAGCCGATTGACTACTGTGACTCTGAGTTGGGAAAATTGCGGACAGTTTTTTTATTGCTTTGAATGACGAGACGAGCTTGCCGTTCACATCGGTAAGCGATACGACCGCCTATAAACAGTAGAAATACTATTCAATACCTTGAATTACAAAGTGTTGTTTACTTACTATTAACGCGCGTTTTGAGGAAGTTCTATTTGTGTGGGGACTGTGCAGATTTGGGGCTTTTTTGGAGTACTTTTTACAGTAATAATAAGGTAAGGTAGACGTATAAAAAATTTCAAAATTAGTGACCCATAAATACTGAATTTACTGCCTCAGTCAGAGATCACAAAGTGACTCATCTGACGGTAAATGGAGTTTAAACATCGACTGACGAAATTTTTTATCTATCAGTAGTCGCTACAATTGTGTCGGCTTGTTCAAAAGTCCACATATTAATCCCGGAGCGCCATAATCTTTACTCACGCCACAATCTTGAGTACTTTTACATTATTAGTAATACAAGGGCGGGTATAAATTAAATCACCACCAAAATTAATTCAAACAAATTACTTACGAAAACTTTAATATTAAACAGGCTATTTGTCCCACGTCAGTCCGCCGTGTGGTCACCGCGATAAGACCGGGTTTCTCCCAAATGACAAACGACACAGATCACTCATCCATTTGTCGCATCGGACATGCCCAGGTACCTTTATTGTTTCCTATTTTTCAAAAAGAAATGTATTACACCACTTATTTTTTGGACCTCTTGAATGTCTGAGGTCTTATTACATTTTGTAAGCGATTTGCCAGATTGATTCCGTGGTTTTGTTCGCATTGTAATTCATTGGGACAGCTGATACTGGGTCGGAGTTTTTGAAAAAGATTTCTGAACGCAATTTTTGTATGAAGCGACATCTATATTCATGAAAATATTCTTGACTGTTAGCACAAACTGAATTGAGAAATCAACATACGGTTGATTTTTGAAATGAGTTCGGAAATAAGTGTTAATTTATAACGAATTGTATAAAAAATTACAATCTAAAAGATAAAATCATGTTCAATTTGTTTTTTTAAATTTATTTATTTAAGGACCCCCAACGAAGGATACACGGCATATAATAAATTCTTCGTTTTTTTTCAATAGACTCTTTGATAGAGTAGGTATTGTAATAATTTTGACGCCCGTATACTTCGTCGAACACCTCATTTGGTCCAGTAATGACAATTCAAATAATATTCACCGGTATTTACAAACAAAACACACATCATATAGGCAGTGGTCCAACAAGCGTAGCTAATTTTGGGCCTGTTTATTCCGTCCCACGACGTATAGAAGGCGAGCCAATCGCCAAATCAAACACAATATCATTGCACTTCCCGGATCAGAACCCGAGACCTCAGAGCGGAAGACGTATCGGGCACACAATACAATGCTACCGACACTCGTTATATCATATTTACAAAAACTTCAAAAGGAAATCCCTCCGTGTCAAAATCACTTCACCAATTTAGAGTTACTCCGTTCAACAAAGCGGCGAACGAAGCTCGAGCCCGCTCATATCAATATTTCCACGTGAACAGATCCGCGGGTAAGGCTAGCAAACAATGAACTTCCGCGTCGACTCGCGATGCTCTGTTTGACATTTTTGTCGGCCATCATGTATTTATTGCAACAGTCTTTTAAAATAAGTTCTTATTCCTACCCGCTAAGGTATACGTCAAAGGATGAATTATATCCAGTGCTTACTTTGCCAAGTTATATTAGCACTTTCTGTTGTATACCTATATACATTATCAATCATTTATCCCCGAAGAGGTATGCAGAGGGGCTATCACGGTACCCACATTTCGCCATGTGTGTTCCGTCCCATGATGTGATAAGGGGCGAGCCTATCAACATATCGGGCACAAATTTCAGATTCCGGGATGATACTGAGCAGAAAAACCCAAATATCACTTTGTCCGACCCGGGATTCAAACCCGGGACCTCAGAGAGTTGCCGTACCGCGCATACACTACAACTACACCAGTGAGGCAGTCGATATATTGTAATTTATAAATTTTATTTTTTTTTCTTACGCGCAGTTCTTACGCACATTTGATATTTTAAGTGTTTCACCTATATACAGTATCTATACTGAAAAAAATAATTGTACATAAGTTAGTTTTATATACCTAATAAGGATTATAGAAAAAAAATTCCGAAACGAACGGAGCATTCAAACAGCAAACTTCGAGCAAAGGTATTAAGTAACAAAATCAAATAAATATTGGCACGTGCTATCATTCCATCAGTCCATACAAAAGCCATTAAACAGGTATACACCAATAAACGTTTTTAATTAGACGATTAGATTTCCGAGGCACGTACGCGCAGTCAGCATTCTGTACGTTACCAATGACAGTGAATTGTTTGTTCACATTCCGTTATCGATTTCCACATAAAATCGACTGTAGATTAAGGACTCGTAAATTATATGAAATTTTGGTTTAAAGATTGGATCGGTAGTAGTTTATTTATTTATTAAATTAGGACGCTAAACAGATTACAATAAAAAAAAACAAAAGATTAAAAAATATACAAACAAAACTAGATTGTATTTCTAAACTTTGCGCCCTATAAAAGTTAATTATTTAAAGTGCAGACTAAGATAAATTAAAACTATTGAGTAGTGTATAGTTAAAAAATTCAAACAAGAAAACAGTATTGATGTAACTTAACAATAAATAACTAACTATTGCCGGTAAATATATTTTTTTTTAGTTTTCTTGATAGATAAAGTAGTTGTATTACGTGCAGGATACTGAGGTCGTAGATTCAAATCCCGGGTCAGGCAATAATGTACGTTTCGGGCCTATTGACATTTATCTAGCACATTTCCAGACTCCGAGATACTTAGTAGAAAAATCCAATAACTAGTTTCTTTGACTTTTCGGATGACCAACACCTCACTCCACAGTGGATCAAGATGGCTGCCAAGTCTTTGAAATGTATGGAGAAAATTATAATATAAAAAACCGCGTTAAAATCCGTAAAATACTTTTATTTCAATGTCAAACATTCGCGTAAACATAAGAAATCATTATACACAAACCCAATATATTACTGCGACTGATTATCACCCATGGCCGCAGTTTGTGGTAGTACTTTGCAATACATTTTTTTCTCTTTATTTAAAGAACTTGGTCGTTATTTAACGATCATGTTGCTCCGTACGTCCACTTTTACCCGTGTCTACTTACTTTTCCTGATAGAACTACGCGCCTTTCAATTGATTTTAGATTCGAATAGTTAATGAGTATCTGCCAAGTGCTATATGAATTATTTTCTTTTTAACAAAGACCAATACGAAATACAATAGTTGTTAGAAAAAGAACTATCGGATTAAGGTTCGACCATTGGACTTTGACCTTGACAGTTAAAAGTAACGGCTTAACCCTAAGGTCACATGAGCCTTTAGAATTACATTTATGTACGTTTTGGATCAATAGTACCCAGATTATTGGAGTGGTTCAAAAAGGTTTTTTTGTCAGCATGTTATAGAATTATATCATGCACTAGGTTATGCTCGCGGCTTCGACTGTGTAAAAAACTTTTTTCAGGATATAAGTCCTTTATAATTTTTCAACATAAAATTTAGTATTTTAGGTTAGACCTCTAGCAATATATCGGTGAAAACTGCATTCAATTTTTTGTAGAAGTTTTTACATGTTGTGTGGATAAAGTATAAACATACAGACAGGCAGATTAAAATACATTTTTTTTTTCTAAATATTAGTTTTTCTTCTATATCTCTAATGTACAGACATCGGCATGTTACAATTTTATTATAATATGTAAAGATTATATACTAGTAACTTATTAAAAATACATACCTACATACATATTTTGTGCATTTTTTTCTCTGGTAAATATAAATATTAGCAGCGGCGATTGCCTTATTGGGAGTGAAACAGACTGCCAAAACAAATGTCCGTAGGTTAAAAGCCAAGGGCAAACACCTCAGACTTTTCAAAAGTTATGTGTGTAATAATATCAGCCCTGTATTATATACTTGCCCACTGCTGAGCACGGGCCTCCTCTACTACTGAGAGGGATTAGGCCTTAGTCCACCACGCTGGCCTAGTGCGGATCGGTAGATTTCACACACCTTCGAAATTCCTATAGAGAACTTTTCGGATGTGCAGGTAACCTTCACGATGTTTTCCTTCACCGTTAAAGCGAACGAAAAATTCACAAAGAATACACGTATGATCTTTTTGAAAAGTCAGAGGTGTGTGCCCTTGGGATTTGAACCTGCGGACATTCATCTTGGCAGACCGTTCCACACCCAACTAGGCTATCGCCGCTATGTGTGTATTCTTTGTGAATTATTTCAAACTTTAACGGTGAAGTAAACATCATGAAGAAACGTGCGTACATGAAAAGTCCTCCATAAGAATTTCGTAGGTAAATTAAGTCAGGCTACGGCACTGTTTACTTATATTTTTGCAAGGAGAAAGGTTTTTCGCGTGAAGCCGCGGTGAATACCTAGCATAACAATAGTCCTTAATAATCCTTACCTAGAATAAATTAATAACAATTTCCTGTTAAAACATACTAATATGACAGGATGCGGGCATAATTCCCAGTTTATAAATTAAATTGGTTATTCACTGAAGCTTTCCTATTGTCGCATATCCGGTTTGCCATGCAACTCGCCCGCATGCATTGTTCATATGCAAATATGCATACACAATACCTTCACCTGTTTTGTATTAGTTTTGACGTGGAAAGAATGGCTTTGGAGGACTTCTGGCTTTGAAGAGGTCCATTGTGTTTTTAATGGCCTTGCGTGGTGGTAAAATATGAATGTACTGAGATTAGAGAAGTTTTGTATAAATTAATGAAACTTGCATAAGCGAATTTTTTTACGGGCACTGGAAAGTGAACGGCTGACTGTAAGTGGAGCGGATATTCTACTGACGAGAGATGATTACCCCTTAGCAGTCGACACAATTATGCCGGCCTGTTGGAACCGGAGCTACTTGTCAAATTAAAGTCAGCATCTTAAGTCACTATTTAATAAACGGATATCAATATCTCAAATAGTATCTTAAGTCACAGTACATGACAGATTTCTATAGCTGTGTTTTGTTTATTAAAGAACGCCAACTTAGCTGAGAAGAACCTTTTAAATGACAACATAAGCTTCAGTTATTATTTTTTTTCTAGAGAGAGAGAGATGATTACCCCTCGGCAGATGACACAATTATGCCGGCCTGTTAGAACCGGATATGCACTGGCTAATCCAGGAACGCGATACACTTACGTGGTCCACAATGCCGTGTTTTAACGTCTTGTATACGGGCGGATATAAAATATATCCTACTAGCAGCAAACTATTCTAATTTTAAATAATTGTTTCAGGTACTAACACACATGTTGCGGATAAGGTAAGTCAAAATGATAATTAAATGTAGGTATATTACAAACGTCGCTAGTAGTGAAAATTCGACCTAATTTCCTTTAGGAATAGTAGATTATAAAGCAATATATTGTAGGCAAATTTCATTACAAACGATAAACTCGTCTTTTAATTATAAATAGCCGACATTTTATATAAAAATAAATTAAGTAATGTAGTGATACGTTTATATTGTATATGTTCATTAAATAAAAAAAATACTTTATTTATCACGTATGCGAACAAAGTTGCACTTATGATACATAAAAATAATGTATAAGAATTATTATTATTGTTTATAAATAACAATTCAAATTATTTATATAACTATCGACATTTTAAATTAGGAATAGCGTCCTCAACCTAGAACGAAGATTTTAATTCATCAATATACCCATAGTTAAAGTATAGCTATATCGATAAATCCTCCGTAACAGAATCCCTTGCAATGCCTACTTAAAGAGATTTTTAATTAAATTGCCAACTTCAATATATCACGCCATCGCCATATTGTTTTTAAACTAGGCCCAAGTCCCTCTGGAGTGTCCGTCAAACAATACATTTTAATCAGACGCTCTAAATTGTTCGAGAATTTTCTTTGTTTTGTTATTTCGGGGGAAATTTCAATATTAAGGGGATGTCGTATTCAATTAACTGTTTTTGCATTTTCTGAATGATTTGTTTTAAATAAGGGGTAGGTTCTACTACGAGCGATTTTTAAAGCTTACTATAATACTATTATCTTTTATAGCTAAGGGAAGGTGAAGATCTATTTGAAGTGTTTTATTATCGGAAACAAACTGTTATTCAATGTACGGGGTGTGTTGTTTCGGATTTACATTTGGTTCGCAAATGTAAACGACGATAGTTCGTTTCTAAATGAAACCACACACTGGTTTTTCCTCTGCTAACATTGTGTCAAAAACATCCATGAATAACGAATATTTTCACAAAAATGTTTCTTTTTTGATTTTTATCATTTTGTGGTTTAGTGCGAATATGCCTCGTAAAAGCTCGTATTTTTGACTAAAAGAGTTTGCTCATAACAACGAATCGTCTTAGTGTAGTAGAGGTTGCAATAGGAAGAGTCAATTTAAAATTACTTTTTATTGATATTTATTTTGTTCGAAACTTATACTTTTTGTACTGCATCGATGGTTCGAGTAACTTATTGTAGTATTATTTCGAAAAGATATATATGTGGTTGCTCTTAGTAACGCAATGTCAAAATGACCTTATATGATATTGTAACTAGAGTAATTTATCCCTCTATACATAATATAATATTGATATAATAAAATATGTATTTTAATAAATAATATAAACGGCTATAGTGCGTAAACTTTAGAATATCAATAGACCATAAAAATTAAGACCGTATACAGTACAACTATGCCACCGACGCAGTCATACTTATACATACTGTAGCTTAAGATAACACTTGAGCGAAAGTTAATATGGGTTTATTACATACCCAGTATCTTAAGATGCTGATTTATTGACAACGTCTTAGCTGAATCGCACTTAAGAGCGAAACTGAGTGGTATTTATTAATGCGGCCCTCAGCAATCACAACAAAAACAAAAATACATCAAAACAAATCCCAAGATATATAGCTTGTCAACCAGTAATTTATGTTTTATGAAAAACACGGCTAGTTTGCGAAAACTTGTATGTAGGCCAAACATTGTAAGGGTAAACAGGAAGATCAACAAATGTCCACACTCGAGGCGAGTTCTGACATGCAACTTCGTTCCTTGTTTATAATGGTAGAATGTCTTGAAACTTGTCTGTTCGTCTCCTTGGCAAGTTATTTTGCTTTCCTGATATCTTAACTTGCGTTATCTTTGTTTTTTTCTGAGAAATTCAACAGGGTTAAGGCTTTATGAATATTCCTTCTAAGTTCTTTCAAAGTTGCCTACCCACTCCATAGCGTCACTGACTCATGTATGAGACAGTCAAAACTCTTAATCAGGTAATTCACTGTTGATCATTGCAATAATTTTGCGGACGTTTGAATTCTATGCAGAAAATAAAATATTCAGAGCTGCAATTTTTATGCAACTTTAAAGCGTCTATGTGGCGCCTTAGTCCTCTGTTGTGAAACCTCGCATATGAGAGACCTAGTGAACAATGAATCACATCGTTTCGCGCAAGCGACGTAAAGCCATATAAATCTGTTGGCTGCAATTTTACTACAAAAATAAAGCTCAGGAATAAACCTTAGTGCTCATGTTTGAATTTCAGGATGTTTGAATAAGGTTGCTCCGGTGGCGCAGTTATATTACATGCGTGGTACGTCTGCTCAGCGGTCCTGAGTTAAAGTCTCGGGTCGACAAAGTAATTGTTTTTTCGGTTCTGTATAAGCTTGGAGTCAGAAATTGATGCTCGTTATGTCGGTAGGCTCGCCCTATCAACCTCAAGGGATGGAAAACAGTTTGCGAAATGCGTGTCTAGGTAACATATCTGCCTATCCCTCGAGCATAAAATCGTTTCGTAAAAAACAGTTTCCCGACATGAGAATTAAGTTTGAATTTATTTCACGTTTGAATACACGTGAAGGTAAATCTCGAGGAAACCTGTATACTTTAGACGTTTTCTATAAGAATTTTGAGGGCATGCGAAGTCTGCAAATTCTCACTAGGTCAGCGTGGTGGACAGGCCTAATCCCTCGCGATAATAGAGGAGGCCCGTGCCCAGCAGTGGGACAGTATAAACAGGACTGATATTATTATTATTATATTGAATAACAATTCAATTTCACGACTATCTTTCAATGACTCTTTAACGTTAATAAGTTTAAATAGCTTTATATAATTTTCACTCACAATAGGTTCAGTAAAAGCGAGGGAAACCGTCTGTGTACTGGGGACTTGAAAATCAAAGGCTTTGGCATCGTTCCCTCGTAATTATAAGGTGCTTTGTTAAACGCTCCCTGCTGGCACCGACAACAAACGAACATGGTTGTATGTGTGACGTGCTTGCGTCATAATATAAACTAAATTATATATCATGCCTTGTTTAGGATAGGTAGAGGTGACAGATGCATTTTTTAAATACAGGTACGGCAAAGTATCCCAGTAAAGTAAGTAAAAAGTATAGTAAGTGGAGTGCGGTCCAATAGAATGTCGACTGACTAGAGACAACACTTCGATTATAATCGGCATAATAGGGTACCGGACTCATTTTTGTTCTTTACTATTATCAAATATTTAAATAATATAAATTATAACACAGAAGGAATTATTGAAATCCGGTAAAAAATCAGCAAGTTATAAGCCTTTGAATTTCGGTGGAAGGAGTAATAAACAAGAAACAGAAAAGAGACGAAATAACCACATGTGACGTCATCGGGAATTACGACACGTGCAAAAGGAAGAGATGAAGCGATATCCCCACATCGCGTCCACTTCTGCACATTATACTTTTTTAAATATGAATATCTCGCTCATTTTTTTAACAATATTTATGCAGTTTTCGGAGGAATGCTTCTTTTTCGTATTATTAACCATTACATATAGAATAATGTACAAAATCAAGCATAGGCCGGTCCCCTATTATGGCCTGTTGGAACGGGATATACACAGCCTGATCCCGGAATGCGACACACTTACGTGGGCCACTATAGTGGGTTCTAACATCTTGTGTACGGTGATCGCTAGCAGAGCGGATATAAATTATATCCTACCAGCAACATCTAATGGTCAACATTTTTCATGGACTGCATTTATCATGAACAATTATATAATTAGTGGATAAAAAGAGCAAAAGTTTACATTTCCAAAAGCCTTTCTCTCCTCTAACTGATTATAAACCTATAACAGTAAATTCCTAGCAGTATGGCTTGTTACATATGGTAAAATAACATCGCACCTGGACACATTTTGCTAATAAATATACATTATAAAATATATGTACTGTTTTCTCTGCTGTCTGTTATTCAATAGCTCCAATATGTTGGGAAAACGTTCGATACTTAACAATAGTATAAATTCCTCGCCAACTAACTTGGCGTCTGCTTGCAAAGCTTGTGGAATGGATACAAAATACGTTTGTTCGAAATTATTTCTTAGAAATTCTTTTTTATCGGAAACCATTTACAAGAAAACGTTCACGGATGATAGAGGCGTGATTATTATAAAAAAATACGTTTGCGCATCTATTATTAGCATAAGCCTAAAAATAAGTAGGTCCCTAACACATACACGCGTAACGCACATTCAATTACATACATACACATACAAAATACACACACATACACACGCGCACCCACACACACACAAACGCATTATTTATCGCCGTACTGGTCGGCGGAAACGTAACTAGAGCATGCACTTTTGCCATGTATTCGGTCCTATGATGTGATAATCTCGTCCATTCAATCTTAACCGAGCACGGCTTTTAACCATTCACAATATAGAATCATGAAAAGCTGCCGCTCTGCAGGTGATCCTAAAGGAATCGAATAGTGATGAAGAATCAGAAGGGTGGAGAGAAGATCGCCTCCAATGATACAAGCTATCATCATTTATCACTCCACGTCGATTTCTCGGCGTATTTTTACTAAAAAAACTTTTTTTTAAAGATTATCATGCGAACGGACTCGCGAACAACTCGTTAACTCATTATATTAATAATGCGTTAACGAGTTGTTCGCGAAGCTGCTACGCTAGGATCATTCGTTTCTATAACATCCCACGTTATATCGAAACGTGAATTTATTAAATCCGACACAAATATCACGTATAGCAAATTAATTACATGGGATTATGATTTAATGAATAAATATATTAATAAATACGTACAATTTTATTACGTTTGATTTTTTATGCTTGATTGGCTTTTATAATTAGAATATAAAATTAAAGCAAGGATACATGTCTACAGGGATGGGTAAACGGAATTGTAGGTTAAGTCTATCTCCCTCGCTCGCGCGCTACGGAAATGCGATGACGTCACAATGTGTTTCTTATCTGTTACTTGACAGTTAAAAATGTCTTTTCATCTAAAGGTATAATATCCAGATTTTTATAATCGTGTTTTCTATTTGAATACTGTAGACTTCATAAAATTACGCAAATAGTTTCTAACTGCACAACTGGAAGCCAATTCCAAGTTGTAATACTCCCAAAGTTTAACACATTGCCTTGAAAGTAGTAAGGGATTCACCGATACCCGAGCACCTGCGAAGCCACCCCGCGCCCCCAGCCACGGGGGGTCCGCGGCCTGCTCCAGGGCCGGGCCACCATACTATCCGCGAATTAAATTGATATCAACCGCGAATTAAATTGATATCAACCGCGAATTAAAATAATACCGACCGCGAATTAAAATGATATCAACCGCGAATTAAAATAATACCGACCACGAATTAAAATGATAGCGCCCGCGAATTAAAATTATACCGCCCGCGAATTATAATTGTTATCGGCCGCGACTTTCAATGATACCGTCCGCGGATTACTCTTGTACCGCCCGCATGTTACGTCGAAGTTTACCGTGGATTTCATTACCAACGTACGCGGATTGCATTTATATCACCCGCGAATGGAGTGATGCATTAACTTTACTCATGCTCTACGGCTCATTTTCAAGCTTGGACCTGTTCCCTTTGTTTCCTTATGCTTTTGTCTTTCTACTTTCTATCAGCGATCCTTTTTTATTGAAAAACGCTAAGGTCTTTGTATCGTATTTCTACTTAATAACCGTTTACAATTACTCAATACTGACCCTTTACACATTATGGCCATTGTTTGTGAAAGATAAATCAATCAATTGTTTGTCATACATAATACATTACCCAAATTCTAGGTACAAAACCTTTGCATCCTCTCATTGTTGCCACGGGTGGTAACTATATTTTATCAATGATTTACTACTTCTCTATTATTTTTAACAATAGGTCTCGTCTCTATTATTCCCATTTCCGAATAATACGTATTCAATATAAAATTTATGGTGAAAGTTGGAAACATGTTTAGTCTTGTCTGTAAGGAAACAATACTCGCTCTCCATATAAAAGACCGACTCAAAATCACATGGTATCGTATTCCACTCTGTGCTCTGTTCCAAGCGAGATCTCCAGTTAAGTGTAATAGTGAAGTGTTAAAATAGTGAAACTGTTACAAAAATGAATGTAAGTACCTTTTTATACTTTGACCTAACGTTGTTATAACCAACTAGATGTTTAATTAATTGTTTATTATATGTGTTGTCCACGAGGTTAATACATTTTAGCTGTCTTCGATCTCTTATTAATTTATCATTGTTATTAACTTGTACATTTATACTTAGCATACCTATACGTATTTATTACATACTACTTACTTAACTGATAACTAAAACATTTTTATTAATTTTTATTACAGTTTTCTGAAAATACTTTCAAGAGTTATTATTACGCTGATGAAAACGACGAACCTAGTGACGAAGAAGGGACCCTCGCAGCCAAAGTCAAAAAGGCGATCATAGCCAATAAAAGATCGAACGAATTTAACAACATCGATGACTTTTTCGAAAAACCAAAGAAGAAAAAGACGAATACGAAAAAGTCATCCAGTGTTGGTCGATCGACGAGTGGTGGTGGCATTTCGTACATCAAATCTAACAGCGACGACGGCACACATGCATCACACCTGATTAAAATTGAAATTTACGACGTTAATAAAATAAAAAATATTGCAACGATGGAACAGTGGAAACACGCTGAAGTGCGACTTAAATATTACGCAGAAAGTGACTGTGATAAGAACCTGCAAACCGTAAAGGACACCATATACAATATTACTAAACAGTTGGCTAGTAAGGACGATTGTGTTAAATATACAATAGATACAGACAAATGAAAAAAGTGTCAGTGTGTAGTGCCAGTGCATAAACTTTTTTTTATAACTTAATAACTTTGAAATGTTCTTCGTGTGAAAAAAATAATTGATTTCATTTAGATATTATACTTTGTTCTAAGAAACCTATCATTGTATTTTTTGCGATTGCTAGACTTAAATATTTTAATAATTTAGATTGTATTGTAAAAACAGTGTTTTAAGTTACTCATCTATTTGCATTTTGAACTCTTTGTGCTAGTGCTAAGTATAATTATTGTAAATACTTATGATTCTTTTTAATATTTGTCAAGTCAAGTCAAGCTTACGATTGTAAAGTAATTGGGAACCGTTAAAACATGTTTGGAACTAATTATATTTTTTGTATTAGTTTATTAGTATAGAATAAATAAAAATAACAAAACATTGTGTCTTCAATATTATTTATTTAATTTAAAACATTATTAAATAAACCATTTAATAACACATCATTATATATAGTATTGGCACCAAATAATTGTTGAAAATCTTTGAGACTCCTACCATAGTATTTATAATACAAATACATTATACAGTACTCTCCACACACAATAGTAAAATCATTTTGAATTCGATCTGTATTGTAATTCCACATTCTAGAATTTCTCGCTAAAAACATTCGGTGGTATCCTTGAGGTGGTCGACCATATGAGTCAAAATATTGTCCAAATCCATTCTTATCTATGTGTATGGCAACCCAATGAGAACCTGGTTTATTATCAGGATCTAAGTTACTTACTATGTATGCAGGAGTTACAACATATATCGGTAAACGATTGGCTGCATACACATTATATTCAATGCATGGATCAATTTTTTTCAAGTAATTCTGTATTTCTATTGTATTCATTTTATTTACTAATTTTTTGCACAATCTTATCAGGTTGAACGACAAAGTGGTAATATCATCAATATGGTTAACAATAACCTGTTATGGTTCTCTTTATTGAAAGACAGATATTTTTTGTGGGGTTGCAAGGATTAAATTACAAAAAAAAAAAAATATATTATATGATGTAATCATTTTATTGAGCAATTTAAAATACTTAATCTATAAACAATTTTTATTTTCTTAACTGCTATAATCTACTGAAATATTACGGTTTTATCTATTTCAATAACATTATCAAACTCTGCATAAACAATACAGTTAATAGTTTGCGTCAAAGCTGTTTCAAAACGAACTTCCAATCTTACACTACCATGTTTTATAAGATTCCAGTGACTGGAAGAGTTTGCTGATAAATCAGGTGTCAAATCAAACGCTAACATACAATACCCTTTGGCATATTGTTCTCGAGATATTCCATTACCTTCATTAAGAAAATGTATACCTGTACCGGAAAACAACGTATGATATACCGAAGTATAAATATTGCTGTCGAATGAGGGTTGTAAAGCTTTTGATGGTATTTGTTGACCATCTATATATAAACAAAAAGTATTAATATCATAATTTTCAAAGTTGAATGGGTTTTAGTGAGATTTCCATTAAAAGCAGCGTTATTCACAAATCCAACTATACACCTTTTAGGTACTTGTCCTAAGAAAATATTATCAAGAGTTTTTCCTTGAACACCTGATGGTATTGTTAAAACTTTAACTTCAGCTCGAGTGATAGGGTATTTAGCTGTGGTAGATGCCAAAACCTTCTGGTGTGCAAGTAACACGCTTGGATTGATTCGTGCTCTACGAATAATTAAAGTTGCATCCGTAATGGATACCTTCAATTTAAGGTCAACTGAAGAGGCCATAAGATTGAAATTTTCTCTAGAACGAACTAACTTAACACACATATCAACACCGTTAATCAAAAATTTTTCTTGATTGAATAAATCACCATGTAAATGACCAATCATTTCAATTTCTTTACTTTCACCGGCTAACTCTTGTCTTTTGATAAATCCTTTATTACCATCAGTCGTGGAATCCATGTTGCCAGCTGTATCTTCGTACCATAAACCACAGGTGAGGTGAGAGTTTTTAGCCGCAGGAGCATAATTCAACAAGTTTTCTATATAAGCGCGATAAGCATAGGTGTTATTGGGTGGCGACACAAGTTTTTGATTCAAGTATACATCAAGTTGACTGAAGAGTGAGTGTAACCAATTATTCACAGGAGCAACAACTGTAGACGTCACTAGTTTAGTGTTATCTTGATTCAATATTTTAGCTTTTAAGTGAATTAACGTATGAGAAAGATCTATGTAGTCATCGCCTGCTCCGGGAACTTGAAATTCTATTGGACCATCGTCCGCTAGTGACGAAATTGGCTTATAATGAATCCAAATCCCACTTTCAATGCTAGTTTGTGTAGATGGCAATGCAAACAAATCTAATTCAGACTTAATGCATTCACAGGAATGACTGTGTAACAAAGACATTATGATTAATTGTTAGAAAATATATCTTTGATCTGTTTTGAAGTAATTTTCGATTTTTTTAGAGCTTTCACTTTCGCAGTCAACGATGGAATGACTCCTGGTAGACGTTTTCGTTTTGTTATATAGCCCGATCCGGACATATTAATTCTATCAATTTTTCGTCTGCTTTTCGTTTCAAGTTTGAACCAGCTTCTTTAAGACGTGTTTTTATTGAATCCTCCATAGGTCGCGCACTAACCATATCTGTCAATAGGCCAACACCAGCACTCAATGCCTCTTTACCAACAGCACGAACCCCACTGGATAGTAATGGTAAAACTGACCTAAATAAACCCCCAAGGAAACTTCCGATTCCATGTCCCTTTTGATATGATGCTCCTTTGTATACCACTCCTATACCTGACCCAGCTTGATGAGAGTAATAGCGTTCATATGGGCATGTCATATTGTGGAATTCAGAATGCATTATAATTTTTGAAGTGTAGTTTAACACACACTGTTCCAAATTGGAATGGTATCTTTTGTCCAGTGCTTGACCTTATATCTATTTCAATGGTATCGAATTCCCTTCGCATGACGGGTAAATAATGCGGAGGTGAAAATACATGCATTTTATTGGCTCCATAGATGTATTTTGAAGGATCTAATGGTATGATTCTTAGAAGAGGAGTCATTACGTCACCCACAATTTGAGGTTCAACTATATCACAATAAACGAAAAGTTGAGATGGTAAGCCTAAATGTAAATTAGCTGGACATTTAGCAAAATTCTTTTCAACAAGGTTTCTGTTTGGTTCAAATCCCAGCTGTAAACCCAATTTAGGAGATAATGTTACGGACTTTATCATTTCATCTAATACAGTAACAGACACAAATTTGGATATATTATCATAGCGGAATTTGATTTTTCTCTTATATTATTTAATGCTGATAAAATATGGTTAATATTATCATAATTTGTGGCAGGTATGTGAGTTTTATAATATACTGTGGATGGTTTGTCTTCATTAGGCATTGTCATTACTTTGGTAATGTAAACAATATTCTCATGGTCTTGAACAGTAAACATTGTACACGGATATTGAAATTCAACGATTCCTACACACCACTCTCCTTCCAATATTATAGGTTTGGGTAATTTTGTTGAAAAAATTGATGTTTTGTTTTCAGGAAAATATTCCATGGAACTATTGCTAAGTAAAGTTAAATAAAAATCTTTATTCATATTTGTTTCAAACTAGACGCTAAAATCCAACTATTAAATTTGTTCGGATAACCTTTCCACTTAACTAACACTTGTTGTCTGTTGCCAGAATAGCGAGAGCGAATTATTTTATCTATCTTATGTTCGATGGTGGGGTCATAAATAACTTTTGTAATTCTCGGTCATAAAAGTTCCTACTATTTCTTCTCCATCTAAATCTTTAATAGTATAAACTGGCCACGGAGTTCGTTCTATTATAGAAGAAATCACAAATATTTCATCACTCCAATTAGATTCATAACCTTTTTGAAATATATGTTTATATTTCGTTATTCTTACATGATCACCCACATTGAACGTAGGTAACATAATTTTAGCAGGTTTTTCAGATTTTTCATACAAATTAGTCCAAACTGTCATTATATTATTAGAATTAACATCTGAAGGACACATTTTGATACTAGAATGAAAACTGTAATTGTAGGAGTGTATCAAATCCTGCAAAATGTCAATATATTTATGAGTATTCTTATGTGTGAAATAACGCCACATCTTCATTTTAAGCGTTCTTTGAAATCTTTCTACAATACTTGCTTTGATATCGGGATTGTTTGTTGTATAATAATTAATATTTTTTGTTTTGAAGTATCTTTGTACATCTTTTGAAACAAATTCAGTGCCTTTGTCAGATTGTATGTGAGTAGGTGTTGTGTCAGCTTCTTCAAATATACTTTCGAAACACTTTTTGATTGTATCTGAATTTTTCTTTTCAAGGGCCTAGCATATGCATATTTGCTGAAAACGTCAATAACACAAAGAATGTAGTTATAACCTTTATTTTCTTTAGAATAAGTCCGCATATCACTTAAGTCAGCTTGCCATAGTTCATTTAGGTTAGATAAAATGTATTTATTTCGTGGGAATTTTCTATGTACAGGCTTGTGGAGAGTGTATGTTTCTTGGGTTCGCAACCAAGTTTTAACGTCGTCCTTTTCATTTTACCTTTCATGGCTCTTGATAATTTGTCAATACAACTGTATCCAGCTGGATGTGATACATCATAATAAATTTGATTTAATTTTAATAAGGGGTCCATTTTTCCCAGTCTATCTTTTTCTTAATTTTATTTGTGTGTTTATCTTCACTTTTTGGTGTAAAATATTCCTCTGGCTTCGTTGGAAACTGTTCTTCGATGTTCTTCTGAAGTTGAGTTATATAGTCACGTCTTTTCGGATTTCCTATATAAGTTAAAGGTATTTTTAAATCCTTTAACGCTTCAGCAAATTGTTTCCAACCAATCGGGTCGTTGTTTTTAATGGTCTCAGTATGTCGCTTACTAAATCGATAATATTACTACCAGGAATTATTTCATTATCTACAATGACTGTACCATCGTCATTCCAAAATATTTTGTTTTTATGTAGTGACACCGAATTCAATAACAACTCACCCTTTTTTACATAAGTTTTGGTATCAAACTAAGAATATGTTTTTGTGTGAAAGACGATTTTTTCAATTGCAGAACTCTCTGTCGCTTCTCTTCTTCACTCAATGTCTGACTGACAACTAGATCTTTATTCTTGATATCATTAGTTATATTAAATTTTTTCCAACTTTCGGCTGTGGGATCGTTGCTATCAACATTGGAAGTAATTATAGGAAGTTCAATCGGCCGACGATCTTCTTCCATGAAATGAAGATATCTTTGTAAGACTTGTAAAGTACAATTTACACTTTTTCGATCATCCATCTTACTATTCAGTATATTTTCCATTTCACTATCCAAACGAGAGGTAGGATTTTCATTCTTCTTTTGATTCAATTTATCTATTAAACTTTGTTCAACCAGCAACATTTTCTTTGCATGTTCCATTTTAAACTAGTCCGCTTATTAATCCACTCAAAATAGAACCCAATATAATCGGTAGAAAAGCGCCACCTTCTTGAACTATTATATTCTTTCTAATTTTATTTGTACCTTTACGTACCAATTTTCGAAGTAGATTTTTATACTTTTTAGTTTATTTTTGATTTATGCTCAAGTTTTACATTTCCTTGTAGGACATTATGAATACATTCACAAATAAAATTAATTTCGTTTTCGTTACAGGCTTTTAAAAGAGCTTGTTGATGTTTTGGTTTGAGTTTATAAAGAGCGCTTAACAAATCCTTATGCGTCTTGAGACGTCGATCCATCATTTGTAAATGAGAGATATCTGTTGACTCTTGAGATATTTAAACTCTTTTGTAGGGATGTACACTACACAATGACCATCAAATGGAAATATTTTAGATTTAATTCTACACATATCATTAGTGTCTTGTTTCAGATCTATCATCAAATAACCATGTGCTTCTTTAGTAGCATCCCTATAGGAGTCTTCGATGAATTTACTATTTTCTGGCGATACTTGTCGTGCTAAGTAACGGATTTGAGTCTTATCACGTGGGTTTTTAAAATAAATGATATAGCTTGAATTCAAAGAAATGTCTCTTTGACCTTTACCCTGATGAAATAAATTTTGAGTAATGTAAAAAACACTTAAGTTCCTATGGTGACTGCCTTTAGTAAATATGTCAACAATGCGACCATCTGATTCCCTCATGAGATCGTCGATGATAATAAGGTTGGCTTCCTTTCCATCAAACATATTCATATCTGGTATACCTTGATAATAATTTACATCCGGTAAATTATATAAAGGTTGCATTTCATCAAAACACCAAGTTATTTGATGGAAATTAATGTTGCATACATCATTAATATATTTAATAAAGTGTGTAACAAATTGTGACTTTCCACACCCACTCGGACCTGCGACTATGGCAGTAAAAGGATGATAAAATGGAACATTTTAAACACACGTGTAAACTCGAAAAGAGCTCACGAATAAATACAACAAGGAGTTAGATTAAATGCTTTATATTTGTTTTTATTTTATATGAAAAATGACTCTACCAGTACTTCAAACAATAAACACCATTAAAACTGAATTACAATTAACTTAATACCAACACATATTTACAAATTGTAATTTTTACTCGATATTAACAAATAAAATATTTTTTTCAAATTTAGATTGTGATAAAGTAAAAATACATACATTTTAAAGTTAGGATTATAAATAATTTGAAACTAATAAACACACATGCATTCGGTAACATACACATCTTTTATGGTACAGAAATTGTTAATAAAATCAAATGTCCTTTATTTTATAATGACCCCATGCTAGAGTGTCAGTTGAATTTTCTAATAAATAACGTTTTGTGTCATTATGTGATAAAGATATCTTATTGA
Source organism: Manduca sexta (assembly GCF_014839805.1). NCBI lineage: Eukaryota > Metazoa > Arthropoda > Insecta > Lepidoptera > Sphingidae > Manduca > Manduca sexta. The sequence continues at coordinate 1,536,509 of NC_051130.1, forward strand.
TTTTTTGGGTGTATATGGAATGTTTTATTGATTTAAACCTTAACATTTCATTATATTGTGTTTTCTTGTCATATAGACATGATTTATAATCCGTAAGACAAAATTTTTTTGTAACATTTTTATTTATACCTTTCGCTTTACATATAGATATATCTTGCACATCCATTGCATACATTTTTGAACGAAGACCTACAAACTCTTTGAAAATTTTACCGTTGTTTTCATCTTTGAAAAACCTAATCGCTTTTATTCAATAATGGTAAACCATATTCATTATTTGGTGGATAGTCGGATGTATCAAAGTAGTTTGCTAAATCAGTTTTAATATCAGCATAGAAGTTTTCTGTAAATATTTGATATATTAAACTATCGGTGTCAGTATAAAGTAATTTAAGTTTGTCTTGATATTTAACTTTCATGTAATCGTAATGAAAATCATATAGTAATGTTTTTGATAGATCCAAAATACAGAAACCGAGATAAATTGGTTTATTATAGACAACCTTGGTTTTATTTAATTGTACTGCAACTAAGCTTTCTGAGAATATGGATACACTGTGAAACTCAGGTCTTGCTATTAAAGATTGAGCGCCTTCGGTTTTACCACGATTTAACCAGTGATTTACTAGTTTTACATTAACTCGTTTTCTTACATTTTCCATTGTTTTACCAAATACGGAATTATTCATAAGTTTGAAAAAATCTTTCTCAAAATCTGAAGTAGCTAACGAACGCATATGAGTGTTCAAATCTATGTAACTTTTAACCATGTGGATTGTTCAAATTTAAGTATTCTGTGAATTTTAACTAATCTGAGACCTTTCCTTAAACATTGCTTAAGGTTTCTATAATGGATGACATAATTTTTTTTATCATTTAGATTTGGGATCAGTTTCTTATCTCTGCTACTTCCTAAACACACATTTTCCGGGCAAAATGGAAAATCTGAATGAAAATTATGTAAATCATTTGAATATTCTAAATCTACTTCTAAAATAAAACCATATTGAGCATCATCGGCGACATTAAAGTCTGTCTTTATGTCTACCCATTCAAATTTACCGGTTGGGAGACATTGGGACATAGCCCAACCATATAGGTTATTTGCATCTAAATACATAAGAAACGAAGATGGTTTGTCTGAATCATATTCCGACATAAACATGTTATTTGCTATTGCGTGTCTGTTACTACATTGCGATATACCACCCCGAATATTATTGGCTATAAACGTTATCTTATCGATATCTGTTAACAGCTCTAAATTAATTTTAGTAAATATTAACATAGCATCCCAACTTAATCCAGGTGCTGTATAATAGTGGGCAGGATCTAATCCGTATGTTTTAAGACAAACATCTCTAAAATTTTCAAATATGTCCGCTAGTAATAAAACATCCGTTTTAAATAAAGATCGGAATAATCACCCATGTCTTTACAATTGAAATGATTCCATACATCTTGTGCATGAAGGTAATCATTTTCTGTAATGTGACTATCATTTAAAGAACTATAAAATTTATCGCGAGTAGGAAGATGGGTTATTTTTAAAGAATCAAATGAAGTCATATATTCGTATGGATAAACACCTTTTCTTATTAAACGTTTAAAATCTTCTTCATGTGGATATTTTAATTTTAGTTCATTAAATTGTTTAGGTAATAAGTTCTGAGCTAATTTATCAAGACTACTGGACATAAATTTAAAAGAGTCAAGAAATCTTAATTTCAAAATTCTATTATTGATTTGTAAAACTTTAGAAAACGAAATATATTTTTCCTTATTCTCAGGAATAAGTTCAATATCACCTTCATCAAAATTAAGACCATGCACTATAAAATGAGCATCATAATTACTTAAATTATGAAAAATACTGGAACAAAATTAGGTGCTTTGTATTTCTTTGAGCACAATGCATGAGCAACTCCTTCATAAGCACCAGTGTGGAAATTATATGATATTGTAGTATCTCCGTTTAATTTGTTGCTACAAATATAACATGACTCACTTTGACTAATATTTATTTTATCTTCATCGTTTAATGGTAATGGAGATTTAACAAAAGTATTTTTATTACAAATATTTTCTAAATCTTTTTAATTAATTGCATAAATTTTAGTGCGCAATCCTTTCCGGTATACGATCTATATACTGAAAAATTGTCATTATAAGAACATTTGATATAATAGCCAAAACTATACATTTCGTGTTTTTGAACATTAGCAGTTGATGATTGATTTGGGTTATTAAAACAACCCTCTATTGGATTTAAGAATGCTTCAAAGTCAGCATATATTACAAATGGTACTCTTAATTTACGTTCAAAGTTATTGAATGAAATTTGGTTTGATGGGATTAATTCATTAAACCAGTTTCTTTTCTATCGTTTTCCGATGGCAAACTTGTGCACACGTTAAAACAGTCATTTTCTTGGTGACGTTTTAAATTATCTAATGATGTAAATTTTAATAAACAACCATCACAAATATGAACTGCATGTTCAGAGGTTGATAATTGTTTAGATAATAATCTCGAGAGGTTTTGATAAAACAATAATGACCTTTGGTACCTTGAGATATGTACAATAAGTTTAAATGAGTCGTTTTTCTATGTTTCGTGAAATGTAATGGTCCTACAATTTTATTAGTTTTGTTTAATGAATCATAATGCAATCCGAAAACATTAATACTCATATTATTTAATTTCTCAAACTTATGAATGTCATTAATTTTAACAGGAAACGAGATATTATCAAAATTTAACATGTTATTATGTATTATATAAGATGATACCCTGTTGGAGCTATGAGTAGCTGGATACAATCCTGACAATACTGCCCAACGGAAGCATTCATGATCATTATTTTGAACATTAATAACAGCTGTTTTATATTTTATATCTAATGGCAAATCTATATATGAAGATCCACGTAATGGGTTAAATTTGTTAACATTTATGTCCAAGTGATTTATTTTAACTAAACTCCATCCACTACCCTTTTTTCAAAATTTGTCATTTTGTTAGTTATTTCTGTAAATATTGATGTGATAATAATATCTTTATCATCCCTTGACAAAAAAGATAATTAGATATCTGAAAGTCAAAAGTATTACGTAGATTTTTTGTTTCTTGTATAAAGTTAGCATTGAGAATAAAATTAACTTTTACAACAGAGTGTTCAAGGATAGATCGTTCTAGTAGTTTATACATAACGCTTGTAATATTTTTCAAAATAATTCAGGTGTTTCAAACAAATGGTCTGAAATGAAATTAGATTTCACTCTGTATGTAACAAGTCTATTACCGAAAGCACTATCAATCAATTGAACATTAGAAAAATCATTATCCCTTCTGATTACATTATTTTTATGTGTATTGCTCTTTACGTGGTTGGTCAGATATTGTTTTAACACATGTACTAGACAGTGAGGACCTTCAAGTTTATCATCAAAGTCTGTCCTTACAGTATTTTTTTGTGATGATGATAATGTCGATGGGGCTACAAGGTGAAGCTTTTCTTCCTCTTTATTTCCTCTTCACTGAGTAACGTCGACGCTGATCTCTTCCTGCTGCCATCTCCTTTCTGAATAGTTCTGAATGACAAAGAAAATAATTAATAACTTTATTAAAAACAAAAAATAAAATATTGCAATTGATCTAATATCTAAATACTAACATTTTTGTTATTCACATTGTGAACAATATGCTTTCATGGGTAACACCATCAATGACGTCTTCATTTCCGATTTTTATGTCCATCACATGGAGTGTAATAGGGAGAAATATCAGGTCTCTTAGCATTGACTCTGGTAAAACATTTTGTATATACCAAAACCTTATAAAATGATGATATTTTTGTAAAATAATATTTTTTTATAAAACCCGCAATCTCACTCTGGGATAAACTACAAATATCAAGCTGAGCGGTACATTTTCGTTGTACTCCAATGTTAAAAATATAAACGGAAGAAACACGTGAAATGATTTGTGAAAGACGTCCCAACCGTT
>NC_051130.1:2441016-2562286 GCF_014839805.1 Manduca sexta
GTTACTCAGGTGCAGTTAAAAGATAGAAAGTTGTCTGTGTGATAGATACCCCCTTGCTTCGAAAAGCACATAAGCTGTGGGTTTTGCGCCTGATCTCACTCCGGTAATGTCGGATTGCCGTAGCACACAATTATTCACTATAATATCTTCCTCGTACCTAGCTGATCTCCGTTAAGATTGGCCGCCATGATTGAAATTCGGCTAGGAGCGGATTCAGAGTGTAACATTATATAATACCTATTTATAAGTCTATCAATTACTGTTGTATACAAATACCGATCGATAATATACTATAATAACAATAAAAACTTGTCCTAATACGATTCAATTTTATATATTGCGTTACTATGTTATGTGTTAGCTATTCTCAACGCTTGCTAATACAAAGTATTTGCGCTTAATGATGTCTGTCCAATTGCAGTGGACAGCTCAATTTGAGCTAATTTCGATTCGATCAAGTTGTTACGTAGTTGTTTTGCAAATGTTTCGTTTGTCGCAATTCACATCTGCATGAACATCAAGCCAGCTTTACTAAGTGATTTTTTGAAAATCATGATATCTTTGAAAATCTGCCGACAGTTTCTGACGTGCCCAAAAATTCAATTCTGGTTTGAATATTGAAAGCAGTATAATATGTAAAAGAAAGTGGTAATGTAAAAGAAACTTTAGTGTAACTAGGAAAAGTTTATAAACTTTCGTGTCAGGCTGACCAACGCAATGACATGCAGGCAGGGCTTCATAATTCAGTATTTTTTTTATTGTTTTGATTGACGAGACGAGATTGCCGTTTGCCTGATGGTAAGCGATATGACCACCCACAAACAGCAGAAATACCATCCAACACCTTGAATTACAAAGTATTGTTTGGTATTCCACCGCACTCGCCATCCTGAGACATGAGATGCTATTATTATGTCCAGTAGTTACACTGGCTACAATTGAGTATTGCTGGGAATCTCTCTGCATAAGATTGTCTATGTCACTTTACTGTCCAGGTTTAGCGCCAGTGGCTGGCATGTGTACTGTGACGAGCAGTTGCACTGTCAACGAGGGAAGGCATTTCGAGAGCGTCTACGTGGTGGCTCATGAAATTGGACATAAGTAAGTTTTTATATATCTTCAGAGGTTATTGTATAGGAATTTCTATAGAACACAGGTTGACGAGCGAAGGAGTTGCTTGACAAATAGTAATCAACAAACATTAATATTAAGACAAGATTTATAAAATAGTTAGTACGTAAATTAGATTATTTTGACGTTACGTTATTTAATGAAATCACATAATTATCATCTTCAAAATAACACTTTACAATTAATAACACGAACCGTAGAGGTAAAATAAAAATAGTGTAAGTTTCGAACAAAACCAATATCAATAAAATGTTACTTTATTTTTACACGCTCTAATTCCACTATTAAGTACGACACTAACGAAATTCGCAGCAGCGACATCATACTATCAGTCGTAAATACTTCCAAGGACACGTCATATTAGCACAAAGTACAAAAGAATCATAAAAATAAAACTGGAATTTTTAGTGAAAATATTCGTTATTCAGAAATGATTTTTGGCACAATATTAGCAAAAATAAAGATAAGTATGTTAAATTTACCAACGTAATGTCAACATGACCCTGTATTCCTAATTCTCATAACTTTCAGCTTGGGAATGCGGCACGACGGACCTCTAGCCGACAACGGTTGCGACCCTAGCGCTTACATCATGAGCCCAACGCTGGGCAGCGGGAAAATAACCTGGTCCCAGTGCAGCAAAAACTACCTCCAGAAGTTTCTAGAGTGAGTGCTTGATTTATTAAAATTTTATACTTTCTATATCCCAGAAGCAATATGTATCAGTCGGAACTAGCGTTAAACTTATTTCTGGAGATTAATATAACTCCATCTCGTAGACATCTTAAGCACTAACCATTACAGGGAAACGGAAAAACATTAATTAAAACTATTTTTCGAAAAATATAGCGGTTTTTTATATTATAATTGTCTCCTAACGTTTCGAAGACGAAAAATATTCATCAAATATTAAATAAATTTTTGAAGTTGCTATTTTCATACTTACAAAGCTTTTGTATATAAACTGAAATAAGTAATGAAATAAATATTACATTGAGAATTTAAATATTTTATTAACTTGAAAGACCAAACATCACATGATCGCATAACCATTAAAACCACGAATACAATCATTGGTAAATAAATATAGGTGATCTCAATAACAATAATAAAGATCCAAAGTGATATTACAGCACAGTGCAGTCCCGGTGCCTGCTAGACCACGGCAACTCTGCCGGCCAGCTCGACCACAGCGCCGAGGGGATCCTGCCCGGGGAGAGGTTCGACGCTGATCAACAATGTACGTTTTAAATTAACTACATAAACAGACATCAACATCCGAAAAACCTTGATGGATAAGGATCCATAAGATAAAGTACCAAGGGGTACTTAGCTATATTTAGTATAGTACTAATTTACAACTCAAAACAGTAGCTAGCTTTTGGTAATACTTCCAATAAAAAAGCAATATCCATCAGGACACCACATTAATTATAATAAAATAATATCTCTATTACAGTCAAGATCAATTGGATGTTCAAGGGCTCTGCTAAATAACATTTAAAGTCTTTTCCCTTGTTGATACGATTTCTGACCTTCTAAATCATTCTCAATATGACCTTACTTCCTGGACTCCAGGTATGCTGAAGTACGGACGTGGCAGCCGTCACTCAGCGGGTCAGAACCTGGAGGATATCTGCCGCGATCTGCACTGCCAGCGGGAGCGGTACACGTGGACCTCACACCCTGCCCTGGAGGGGACCAGGTGTGGGGACGACATGGTAAGGAATTGTTGAGAGATCGGTGGTAGTAGTATTGCGGCTTCGTTATCTGTTGCACCCTAGATTCCTAATGTGGAGGTAATTACCCCTGAGGGAGCAAATCAGCTATTTCACGAGGGTAACAAAGAACCTAATGAAGTATAGGATCATAAAATAAAAAAAAATAACAGAGCTGACGTTGAAAATGTAAGGCTGTTGTGAAATTTATAATTAATAAAGATGTTTGTGTTTGCTTGTTTTGTCTGTTGTGATTACATTGTGAAGGCGGGGTATAATTCGTTTTCCACATAGATCACAGGGGTAGCAATAATGAAAAGGTTTGGAATCACTGTGTTACAACATTGGGGTTGTTCTAGTTGACTTCTCTTTCAATGGACCCCTTGCATTCCTGGTCCAGCTTGGGTCTCTAATGATTAACGTCAGAGACTGTCCACCTTAACCCTCATGACTCCTTCTGTTTTTCAGTATTGACAATGGCAGGCATTTTGTAACACGGATCGTTAAAGCTCAAGCTAGTCTTTGAAGACGTTTGGGTTATGGGAGTGTATGTCTATTTTAATAGGTCTCTTGCTAAGTTCGAGAAACTTTTCGTTCAGCCGGGATCCATGATGTTTAAGGTCACCACCAGTTTACGTGAACATTACCAATGCTTAATCGTTGGATTTATAATGACGTGGTGAAGAAAAGAGATATCTGAGAGATCCTGTTTTAAATGAGTTGATGCATTGCGTTCGGCACAACGGTGATTTAATTGGAATCGACGATCCCTGCAAGTCCAGATTGGAAACTTACTTTCTTCATTACCTATAAACTCTATTTACAGTATTGTCGTGGGGGCTCATGCGTGGATCGTGGTGCCAGTACCACAGCTGGTGGATGGGGTCGCTGGTCAGCGTGGTCTGAATGCGCCTCTGCATGCTTGCTGGACGACTCGAGAGCCCCTGCTGCTGCTGGGGTCAAGGTGGCTGCGAGACGATGCACAGCGCATAGGTGAGATCTTACTCGCTGTGTCTTTTTTATTCTTCATTTTTGTGACTTAGTCTGTTGAAAATTAGTTATTACGTGTATATGATTGGTGATTTTATTAATAAGGATTACCTTTGCTTTCTTGCTTATGCTGACGCTATTTAGAGAATGAGTTGGTCAGTTGCTTGATAATAAATCCCATGCCTGCATTACAGTAGCAACCCAACCTATAACTGACCCAGACCCCAGAGGCAAGAGACCTTTGCATATTCAAAACAACTGTTATTTCCTTTCAGACATGAGAACAGAAAAAGCCACTGTTCAGGACACGATAAGAAGTACCAATCATGTCACGCGCATCAGGTAAACATAACTCTTATGCTCATTATAATACGGTATTTTTAAGCCTGTCTACATATTACAATACTCTTGATAACTCAAAGATTCTTATATAGAGTCGATTCCAGAGGCAAAGGGTCCATATAACCCGACTCTTGCCGTCTTCCCTTTCGTAATTTATGTAAAATCCAAGTATCATTTGAGCGATTTGCGTACCAAATTTATGCATATTATTACCTATACTATATTGCGTCGGGTTCCCTTTTGGAAAATTTCACCCTTCGTCATTGGTCGATTCTTTTGTTTTTAGTGCGACAACGTCCCTCGCATGACGGTGCGTGAGTTCGCCGACCAGATCTGTCTGAGGGCTCGTGATGTGGACCCTGACCTCATCGGCACTGGCCTACAAAGGATCGATGCTGAGGGTGAGTAAGAAACACTATTGTTGTGAAGAATATAGAGCAATGTTGTTAGAGATGTAGGCCACATTTGAAACTCCTTTGCAGTTTGTCGTTATATTTTGGCTGAAGATGTAACAGTTGAGTATACTCCATTGACGTATATTCTATAGACACGTACGTCTATATAAACTATTTGTTCAAAATCTGAACTAAAATGACAACCAATCAATATTGACCATTCGAAAGTCAGTTTGAATGGATTGCAGTTCAATTCAGTTGAACACAGTAAATGTTCGGAACGCCAAATCTAGTAAGTAGTACATATATATCGATGGTATACTCTAAATTTCATTATTTTAGAAAAGTAACGTGTTTGTAATATTGGACCCAATTGACGTTATCAGTTCCAATTGTGTGCTAATCATCAAGCTCAAAAGTAGCAAAGGACCCACTCCACTCACCATCAGGTGCAGTGGTCTTGGTGCCTGCATGTAGTGTGGTTGCAGACGTGAGCAGCGCGTGCGCGGTGTGGTGCGACACGCGCGGCGGCGGGTTCAAGTCGCGCGGCTGGGCGCTGCCCGACGGCACGGCCTGCTCCGCCACCTCCAGCCCCATGTACTGCATCAGCGGCGTCTGCCAGGTACCCACACCCACAGATCCTACTTATGCTGCCGTCCACCACGCATACTCATCATATTTACTTCCCTCTCTTCCATTTTGAGACTCTCTCCTCCATTTCGAAATCTACATTTTTCGCTGGTCTCTTTCTTCAGGAGTACCGGGAACAGTCCAGGATCGTACAGAATCGAGATTTCCTCTCCTCGAAAATTACTGTTCGCATTTTGAAGCATACCATAATTTTTATACAGTTTTTGGAATGGTATCTTCTTTGATTTGCATTGCATCGTTGGGACGTTCCAGTACACGCTCAATGATCTTTCTAGCTATTCTGCCACCTCTGTCTCATTGTAATTAGTAACTGAAACAATATTACTAATACAAGGGTCTATGTTATAATAAAAAATCGAACAGACAATAAATAATTCATGATTCCCCTTTTACTTATCTTTCGGGATTATTTGAAACCTTCTCTGAAAAAGACTTAGAATCATGTGATATATATAACTCAATTTGTCATCATATAACTTAATACTTAGTAATAGTAAACCAGAGAAGTATAAACGAGCGGACCATTGTAGTAAACCTGGCCAAGGAAACTATAAAACAGTATGAAAATAACTGCCATCTTATAAGCAATTATTATTAGAATTTACATTAACTTTAACAGCTGTCTTTATTCTAAAGTAAACGTAAAATTTCTTCTATGTATTTGAGAAACATTTTCGACTATTCTTTTTTTTATATATTTTTTTCTAAAATCTAGACGAGCGTTATTTTAAGAGAGTATTTTGGTATACTTTACAGAAATTCACATGTTCATCGAATGTAGACAATGAATTCTCCCTGAAGCCAGGCGAGTGCGAGTGGGAAGCTTTGCAGTTGCAGACCGCCACACCACACTCTACATCGTAAGTAACACCATACAAGTACCAGTATTATCTGATTGCGAAAACTGAAGAGCATGGCGTTTCATGTTCGAGGACAGAACGTGATTATACGTCATAATTTGAAATTTTGATATGACACAACGTACTATGACGTTCAAATGAAAAATATTATTTATGACAGAACGTTCATTTCCGATGGACTTTCAAGTTAAAATCCTATTGGTACCTTGTGACAACATGTAAAATACTCGACACTGTACTGTCACGTAAGCAAGTCTTAAACCATTTCGAATTAGTGCTGATTATAGTGTGCGGTAACGGGTACGCACACCCGCACTGTACTGTGTTAATCTGGTATGCCGACACAAGTGGTAGCGTCCGTGAACGTGTTAATAAATATTTCCTCATGTTAAAACTATAGGTACGTTATATGCTGGTTTTAGATGGAGTTATGTTTGGGTCTTTATATTTATCCAACTAAAGCCTCACAGGTATGATACAAGTCTTCTAAAACCACCATCCTATCAATTTCTTCACGCTTAAACTTCACTCATTTGAAGTTAGTACGTTTAATTCATGATTTTTTCCAGAACGAAAACGTCAGGCACGTGGCGTCGCGAAGTGGGCTCGCAGTGGCGGCCGGCCAGCGGCTGTCACTACCACTGCATCTCGCCCGGGGTGGGAGTGAGACTGGTCCGCGCAGCCTCCAGACCTCTCACCACCATACAGCTCTGCCACCCCGACTCCACACGACGGGACCTGGTGAGTTGCGGATATACGGTACGACAATTATTAGTAAGTTATTGTGTGGCTTGGGTTGAGGCTTTTTTTTTCATATGAATCACATAAGTTTTTATTTCTAAGTCAAGAAGGGGGGTCAAGGGTTTCTCATAGGGTGGGGGGGGGGGGATCGACGTTCCGCTATTTGATACGTAGTTCGTCTCCCCCCGGGTTGAGTAGTTAAATAAATGTCGGGCTCGAAGGACCACGAATTGTTCGCGCCATTTTGCAGTGAGGAGTAACAAGCATTAATTGTTCTGTCAAGGGTCACTAAAATATGTGTGACTGTGTTAAAGGTAAAGGTACTAATTAACTCTCTAATAGAATTGTGACGATAAAAAATTGCCATAAAACGCTTTTTTTATATAATGTTATAAAGTGTTCAATATAAAATTTAGGTAATATCTAACAAAACTTTACAAATTTAAGCTGTTAAAAGAATGACATAAAGAAGTTTTTAAAGAATGACATCCACTTTACATTGCATATTAATTAATTCCAGGGATGTACGCAAAGGAAATCTCCCTACCAATATGCGACGATGGTATGCAGTAAGTACAAGGAGAGAGTGCGCAGACTCTCCGGCCTTGGAATGCAGATATCGCCAGCTTTGGGTACGTCTAAAATATATCTTATTTTTTGACTCATGATATTATTTGTAAGGTAGTTTTATCTAAATAAAATTGTATTTTAGGCGTTTTGCATCGTTATTTCTTATATTTCTGGTGTCTTGTTTTATTATCAAGCACGTTTATTGTGTTGATTAGAGTATACTTTAGTTTAAATCACCAAATATTTTATAGTAGCCATTTCTTTCAATAGCTCACTTATATATAGTTAAGATTCCCATCTATCCGGCTCGAAGGACCATTGAGATTTTCAAACACATTTTTTTATATTTCTGTAATTTTACCGTGATCAGAAGATCCGGACCGGCCATGCCGCATCGCGTGCCAGGACGAGCGCGTGTCCCACAGGTTCTACTTGGTGAACGGGCACGAGGGCTGGTTCCCCCTCGGCACCGCCTGTGGGCACAGTAATGACTCCTATTGCGTCAGTGGGAAGTGCCTTGTGAGTGCAATTGTTTTTTTATAATAAATTTGCGACTTTTTCTGACATCGCTTCGGTAGTCGAACATAGGATTTCAAACTATCTCCATAACGAACTTCTTGTGGTTTCAACTGAGATTTTTTTCCAATATAAGAATCGAAAGAAGTTTTATGAGATTTTTAATTATATTCACTGTAAGGTATTTAAAAGCAAAGCTGTTATTATCAGTTCGTATAATAATTTGAAGGTATAAGTATTTCTCCACAATTTGGCGTAGAAAATAAAAAAAAAAAATTGAAATTATTATCAAAATTTAATAAGCTTGGGATTGACTACAGAACTTGCAATGTTACAATGTGTTAATCCGTGCGCAGGAGTTCGGCGGCGACAACACGCCCGTGTCGTCGTCAGTGTTCAGCCTGCCGCTGCTGCCGCGCGGTCGCGTGCGGCGCTCGGCTCCGCGCTCGGTGCGGCGCTCGGCGCGGCGCTCGGCTCCGCGCTCGGTGCGGCGCTCGGCGCGGCGCTCGGGGCGCAGCGTGGTGGTGCGCGGCGCGGTGCGCGCGACGCTGGACGGCGCTCGACTCGCACACCTCGTGGCCGCGCTCAACCTCACCGGTCAGCACTCAGGAGATACTATTCACTTTACTGACCCCCACAACGACATGCAATAAGTCACAATTATAACACATACTGATCCATCACTGGTAGATTTTACCACTAATGAAACGTCTTAAAAAGATATAATCTTACAAGTTTGAAACCATGTGACGTGTGATCATTCATTTCTTTAAATCTATACTATTATATAAAGCTGAAGAGTTTGTTTGTTTGTTTATTTGTTTGTTTGAACGCGCTAATCTCAGGAACTACCGGTCCAAACTGAATAAATCTTTTTGCGTTGGATAGCCCTTTGTTCGTGGAGTGCTATAGGCTATATATCATCACGCTATACCCAATAGGAGCGGAGCAGTAATGAAACATGTTGCAAATACGGGGACAATTTATTAGTTTTGAGAGCTTCCGTTGCGTGCGCTGCGTAAACGGTTAAAGTTATGCAACAATGATGTATGACGGGATTGTTCCTCTTAAAAAGTTCTAAAAAAATATATAATAAAACGAAGTCCCCCGCTGCATCTGTCTGCCTGAACGTGTTAAACTCAAAAACTACCCAACGTATTAAGATGAAATTTGGTATGGAGACAGTTTGAAACCCTGGGAAGTACATAGGCTTCCGGGAAACGACTACTTTTATAATGGAAAACTTTAGCCTGAAAAACTTCATAACGCGGGCGGAGTCGCGAGCAAAAGCTAGTTTTATCAATAAGACCAGACGATATATCAGGTTCTAAACATATTTACGTCATTTCCGAATTTTGAATAACGCAACATTTATGAGCTAGGTCCATCATCAACTGGATATTTATTTATTTTAATTTAAAAAAGGCAAAGTTTTTATCACAATTTGATTGTATGTAGACACTTATCGTAAATAGGCACAAACCAAGCCTTATTATGTTTCCTGGAATTTCCTAAATAACATTTATTTTTACAGGTAACAGTCACGAACACATCACGTATTACGACGCGATACCCGAGAACATCGAGCTGGACTTCAACAATCCGATACACATCGCGCCAGAAGACACGTTCATCAGGAAAATACCCAGACCTACGTGGGACTAAACACCTCCAAAAATCATTAATACCTTGTAACACTTTTATTGTTACTTTTCCGTTAATAACGTTTATTTCCGAAAATTCTTAGGGCATTTACATTTACAGTTTATATAGAAACTGACTAAACAATTCGTACATAGATATTAATCACCAAATCTCTAGTGGGGGGGTCACCACCCCTAAGCACCCTCCTAAATACGTCCCTGGACACTACAAAACTTTCTGGCAGAAAGAACTAGAGAAAGACTGAAAAAGGCATTGAGTTGTGAAAAATATATTATAGCGACTATTATTTAGAATTTAGAGTTACCTCCAGTCAAAGCGGATTTCGTTGTGATTTTTTTTATAAGGTCAGCCTACAAAATATAATTTGTGGGTTTACATTGTATAGCTATTTAAATATTTTTATACATATTTTATAGGTTGTAATAAACGAGAAATATATTTTTTCATCGTTTTATTTAAATACCACGTTTGTACAAAAATAAAACAATTTGTGTATAATGAGCCAACTACATATAAACATTTTTTTTGCATAATTGGTACAGATAAGAAAATTATTTAACCATACGTAATACATTAAATACGTTCTATTTTATGGACGTTATTGGAAGGAGACAATATAAGGTAATAGACGGAAATATCATTTCATACTAGCAGCACTTAAATAGCCCGTCATGCAGTTTCTTCTGCATTTCTACACAATACTGAACTACCCTCATTATTGCTTTTCTTGTGTTCTCACGCGCTTGGCGATTACATTTGTGTTTCAACGACAATATAACTATAGATTAAACTTGCCGCTCTGTGCAGCTTTTACTGCAGCGAGCAGCTTGGACGGGTCCGTCAGGAACCACTGCCAGAGTTTACGCAGATGTTGCTTGTCGCCGTTCTGTGAAATAACAAAATTATTTACGTTAGACTGTTGAAAATTTCTTACACACATACGCGCACACAAATACGCTTCCACATTGAAACGAAGGCACGCACGCACGCACGCACGCATGCACGCACGCACGCACGCACGCACGCATGCACGCACACACACGCATACGCTGGAGTAGGTCGGCTGAGGCGCAACTAGTGCACTCATTTTCCGCCATGTTAACTTCGTCCCATGATACATATGTGTAAATTTAATGTAAGAATGAAAATAGCACTTCGGATATCAAATTCATATAATAATGTTGTTTTATAATAATGATTGAAAATTTACTTTATGTTAATTTTCTTGTTATCTTCATTATTGAAACAAAATACATAACATGATGATGAAGCAAATACATCCATTTCAGACATTTATAGTGTTAGTTCTGCACAACGATCTCAAGAATAGCCTAGAGCTGTTTGATCTACACTCAACACATCCAACACTGCCCCGGAGCAATTCTTATGCGCTCGGCCTCCACACCAAATGCCGACGATGCACAGGGAGACATTTGCCGGGGCCCTAGGCACACAGTTCAGTGTATCCCATAGTTCTCAATACACATTGAGGCTTATGAAGACTCGCTAACTTTTCCTGGACTTATCCCCTCTGCCTATACTAAGAGGATTCCTTTTCCTTCCCCACCACAATACCCTCCTCTAGATATCCCCTTCTAACTTTTCTATAGGGCCCTTTACCTAGCCCGGGGGGATTCCAGTATGTCATTCGTAGGTTTCCCACAGTATTGACTGCGGGGTGCGATACAAAAAAATTGCCATCAGTAAACACACCTTAACAGAGCTGAAGCTAGCGCTTGCTTCCAATATCCTCTCGTCGACTCGTGCCATCTCGTGCGAGAGCGCATGCGCGAGCGACGCGACCGTCTTGTCCGTGCAGTTCGGCTGTTTGGTGCATCCGTCCCAGATGTACTCTATTAAAGGTCTTGTTGTCTCTTTGCTGAAAATACAATATTGATATTAATAATAAATGATAGTACATATGGTAAATTATTCCAACCGCTAATAATGCGTGGCAGAAATAATTAAAATAACACATCTCCATCACACTTTATTCTGATGTTTCATTTTCGCTACAAAACCGACAGCAGCATGTAACATAGTTTATGACAATTGGCTAATAATCAATTTTGTCTACAACATGAATGAGCTTAATTATTTTCGTAGTAGCAATGTCTCAGAAATGTAATATCACAACACACATTTTGTTGAGGCAGGAAGTTTGAAACTAGAATTACACAGATATTTTACAGATGACTGTATAGAGATGCATCAAACAGACTTTGGTAACATCATCCTGGCTTAGTTTGTTCCCTTTCTTGAGAGTTTCCAGTAGTTAAAATGAAAATATGATAAAATTATCGATGACCAGTTTGCCCCCTACCATAAAAATATCTATCATTTACCTGCCCACAATAAAATCATTTCACAAACATACTTACAATCTCATCAATTCCTCCTTCCGTTTATCGCACGCGTCCCCCACAGCTGTCCTAAGTTCTCTAATATTCTCCTGCAGCTCACGGTACAGTTTCACCAGGTGAACTCCATCCGTGCAGGGTGCATTTAGTATATTGTAGAGGCACTCCACGAGACGGTCTGATGTTTGTAACCTCTGCTCACGGGCGGACTGCTCAGAAGATATTTCGAGCATCGAGTCCTGTGGATAAATAATATCGATTATTGTTGAGTGATAGATCATCTCTACATCTTACTTGTTACTAATATTATAAGTAACATGTGAAAACTTGTAGCTGATAATTGAATTAGACAACTATATCACTGTTTGATTATTCATTAGATAAGATACTGTTTGTTTTACAAATAAAATAAAATATTATAAATGCCAAAGTTGATGAAAATATTTTGATGTTTGAAGTAAACGTAGCTGAACGGATTCGGATGGAATAATATACACTCTTTTTTAACCCGGTAAGTTGATACTATGGAAAATAATTGCTTTTTTTTTATGTTATTCGGTATAACACATAGACTCACTCTGCCGGTAATTTAGTGCCATGGAAAGGGATTATTTACCTGTTTTTAATTTAATGGCGTTAGTGTCGTAGTGTTTTGAGAACTTTTGTATCGGGAAAGGCGTTTATATTTAGACCATTCACCAGACACGCAGTCGAAGCAGCGAGCAACACCTAGTTATTATATTTAGATCATTCTACATACAATTGAGTGCAATGTAATTATGTTGTCCTCAAATTTAGTGTTTACAAATATAGTCTCTTATATCTCAAGCTTTAGAGCTATTTCTTGAATAGTTTTTTGTTTTAAATGCTGCTGATATCAATAGATGACTCGTCATAATCTTACGATCCATCGAGAAATAAATGTTATTAAAGTTTGTTTGACATGCTTACAGACATGACTTAATTTATTGTTCTTAAAATGGATCCAAATATAGAAAATTGGACACAATTAGTGTAATTAGCTGTTAAATACAATTGAAAATCTATACAAACTTTTCTCTTATGTACAAAACATTATTAGCTCAATAGCTGAGAATATAAATGAATCCCTCCTAGGCGAATTTTGGCCATGGAGGCCAATCTTAACGGAGACCAACCAAACGCAAGCGGTATTATAGTGCACAAGTGTGTGCGCAATACACAAGCACTCTCTATTCTTTCACTCTCATAGTTCGGTGAGACGGCAATCCGACATGTCCGGACAGATCAGGCACAGGACCAACGGCTTTACATGGTCTCCGAGGCACAGGGGTATCACACCGCCAACTTCCTGCCAAGCTGCGATTGAGTAGTTTTGAACATAGAAAAACACAGTCACAACTATTTTTGGCCTGACCTGAGATCCAAACCCTGGGCTTGAGCGTGGTAGTCATACTGCCAAGTCAGTGTAGCTGAGTTGAGTTGAGTACATACTTACAATTCGACTAGCTATCGCTTCGTTTTCTCCGTTGACGTACATCCTGAGCTGTGAGGCGAACTGCAGGAACTCCTCCACGTTGCGCAGCTCGTGTCGCAGCGCGCAGTACAGGATCTTGTCTAGAGCCAGTGCATGTTGTGCATTGTCCAGTAGGTACGCTAGGTCTTCGTGAATCTCTCTGGAAATACACAAATTCACCATAAGCCTCTGCCTGTCTATTTCTCATATGAAGTAACATTGTCCTTTATTATACCTTGTAGTACATTTTTGTAAGACAAAAAAAAACCCATTATGAGGTGGTATGTGATGTTTGCTTGCTATTACAATAGCTATTACCCTCGGCATACTCACTCTCTGACAGCAAGTGCGGCACTAGCGGCAGTGTCCCCCGCGAGTGCGGTGCGCTCCTCGGCATACTCACTCTCTGACTTCAAGCGCGGCACTAGCGGCAGTGTCCCCCGCGAGTGCGGTGCGCTCCTCGGCATACTCACTCTCTGACAGCAAGCGCGGCACTAGTGGCAGTGTCCCCCGCGAGTGCGGTGCGCTTCTCGGCATACTCACTCTCTGACAGCAAGCGCGGCTCTAGCGGCAGTGTCCCCCGCGAGTGCGGTGCGCTCCTCGGCATACTCACTCTCTGACAGCAAGCGCGGCTCTAGCGGCAGTGTCCCCCGCGAGTGTGGTGCGCTCCTCGGCATACTCACTCTCTGACAGCAAGCGCGGCACTAGCGGCAGTGTCCCCCGCGAGTGTGGTGCGCTCCTCGGCATACTCACTCTCTGACAGCAAGCGCGGCTCTAGCGGCAGTGTCCCCCGCGAGTGCGGTGCGCTCCTCGGCATACTCACTCTCTGACAGCAAGCGCGGCTCTAGCGGCAGTGTCCCCCGCGAGTGCGGTGCGCTCCTCTGCATACTCACTCTCTGACAGCAAGCGCGGCTCTAGCGGCAGTGTCCCCCGCGAGTGCGGTGCGCTCCTCGGCATACTCACTCTCTGACAGCAAGCGCGGCACTAGCGGCAGTGTCCCCCGCGAGTGCGGTGCGCTCCTCGGCATACTCACTCTCTGACAGCAAGCGCGGCACTAGCGGCAGTGTCCCCCGCGAGTGCGGTGCGCTCCTCGGCATACTCACTCTCTGACAGCAAGCGCGGCACTAGCGGCAGTGTCCCCCGCGAGTGTGGTGCGCTCCTCGGCATACTCACTCTCTGACAGCAAGCGCGGCACTAGCGGCAGTGTCCCCCGCGAGTGCGGTGCGCTCCTCGGCATACTCACTCTCTGACAGCAAGCGCGGCACTAGCGGCAGTGTCCCCCGCGAGTGTGGTGCGCTCCTCGGCATACTCACTCTCTGACAGCAAGCGCGGCACTAGCGGCAGTGTCCCCCGCGAGTGTGGTGCGCTCCTCGGCCAGCTCCTTGGCTGCGTGGTGTGCGTGTTGCTCGAGCACGCCTTCCTCTTGCTCCAACAGTTGCACTGTCGTCTGCGCCTCGATTATATTCATACTGGGGATTCAATTCTAAGAATTATTAAGATATATCTTACAAATTAAAGATGCAAGCAGTAGTGTTGGATCAATTAACATTAGCATTAATTGTTAGCATGCTAAACCACATTTAGCATTTCACAAATTAAATTCAAATTTCGTGAAGTGCAAATTAATTTGTGCGTTAGCGCTTCTTAGCGCCCGCAGGAATAATGATAAATTCCATACTAAATGCTAATGCTAACGTGGCCTGTTTTGTGTGGTGGTGTGAGCGGGCGAATTGGCTCATTGAACTGTTTATATTTTTGGTAAATTACCGAATATTTGGTCGGACAATATTGCACACAATAATATCTAGTATGCCTGAATAGAGAATTAAAAGTAATTTTATGAAAAGCCTGCCTATTCTATAATAGGTATACAAATTAATATCAATAATTTTAATAAAACGCAAAGTAAATTGCCGTTAAATAAAAAATAGTCTTAAACTTAGTTAGTTGATTGCACACGAATTGCAATTTCTTCATTGTGCATTTTAATTTATGAAATATAATTCACAAATAAAAATTTACAAAATTTTAATTCATGCGTCGTGTTAGCAATTAGAATTAGCATAGTTATTAAGCATGCTAAGATATGAAAATTAGCAGGCTAATGAAATTCATTTGAAATAGCATTAATTTTCATCACTAGCAAGCAGTGTGTAGGAGTTGTTTAATTTACTTAAGGCGATACCTCAAGGTCCATTTTCATACATTTTGTTTCGGCTTTAATCTGGGTAACTAAACAAGTATTGGCAAGTAAAGAATTTAAATTCACGTCTAGTTAGTGATTAGTTCTCGCAGTTGAGAAGAAAAATGTAAAATAATTAATAATCATGGATATTTCTGCCTTTAAAATTTCGTCATATTAAATTTTAAAGGCCGAAATATCCATGATTATTAATTATTTTACGTTTTTCTTCAACTGCGAGAACTAATCACTAACTAGACGTGAATTTAAATTCTTTACTTGTCAATACTTGTTTAGTTACCCAGATTAAAGCCGAAACAAAATGTATGAAAATGGACCTTGAGGTATCGCCTTAAATGCGACACTAATTATTGTGGAGAAGTTTGCGTGTCTGTTAGAACTTAAAAGCAATAAATACAATCCGATAATATTTTATAAAGATATAAAATGAATGTATCATGGATAGTTAGATATAATATCTAAGTTATTAAATAAGACTATACAGTATGTATAATAAATACTATTAAAAATATATTTTTTTACGATGTAAAACAGGTTTTTATTGTTTTTAAAGTGATAGGCTGACATTATTGAAATATATAATAAATAAATAATAATATCAACCTTGTATTATATACTTGCCCACTGCTGAGCACGGGCCTCCTCTACTACTGCGAGGGATTAGGCCTAACCTTAGTCTGTGGCCTTAGTCCACCATGCTGGCCTAGTGCGGATTGGTAGACTTCACACACCTTCGAAATTCCTATAGAGAACGTCTCAGATGTGCAGGTTTCCTCACGATGTTTTCCTTCACCGTTAAAGCGAATGATAAATTCACAAAGTATACACACATGATTTTTTAGAAAAGTCAGAGGTGTGTGCCTTTGAACCTGCGGACATTCGTCTCGGCAGTCCGTTCCACACCCAACTAGGCTATCGCCGCTTAGAACAAATATAAAAAGGTGGTTTACGTTATTTACAATTATGTTAATTGTTTTTTTATATTATATATAATCATATAATGGCTATGCTATAGCTCTATTTGACCACATGCGTCATGCGACGAGGTGGCCGAGAGGTTAAGGCGTTGGACTGCTAATCCAATGTGCTCTGCACGCGTGGGTTCGAATCCCATCCTCGTCGATCAGTTTTTGGACATTTAAATTTAATTATTTACCTATGGATCATAATTGCAACAACTTTCGATAGACAGTGCAAAAACTTTTCTGAAAATTGGCGAAAATGTTAAGGGAATAAGAATTTTAATTAGTGATTTGACTAGAATTGCAATGAATATTCGGCTACTATTCGATATTCGGCAACTTTTATGCTGTTCGAGCGAATACTTGAAGTTGTTTGAATGTAGTCAGATAATTGGTGAAATAAAAAGATTAATTAATTTATTTTACTTGTGGTCATTAAAGTAGTCAGGTCCTAATTAATTCCTTTATTATAAATAAATAAATAAATAAAGGCATGTCAATTGTCAAAATTAAAAATTGGAAGTGGGAAATGGTGGCACAGAAAAGATTTCTCTGCATTTTAGGCAGTTTAGTAATTTATAAGCTTGAAGATAGATGGAAGATTGGCATATTTTTATATTAAATATTCATTGATAAGCAGGTTTTTGTGCATCAAAGTATAACATACCTCTGATAATTATTATAAGAGCAACCAAAACAACAGACAAGACCCGAAAAGCCACTTGTTTACTAAATATACATAAATAGAACACATGATAAAAGTTCTTATCGAGATAAGAGCTTAAATAATATGTTATAGTGAATAATATTTATTCTTTAACAATTTTCTTCTGTCATTCTTCAGCCGAAAACTTGTCGAATATTCGGCCATTCGGCGTGTAGCCAAATATATTATTTAATGCAAGTCTAGTTTCTAATTCATAGTGAGAATTACAGGATACAGGCATATCAGTTAAATATACTGCCTGCCTGATAACAAACAATAATAATAATAATTTATTTTGAATACTGCCATGCCTAAATATACTGTATTATTACGGCATAGCATTTTACAAATTATTTGTACATTTCCCATGTAAAAATGGGCACTCAGTTTGACCAGAAAATTAACTCAATTATAGTGCTTTTTTAAAATTATTAGCAAACATACCTTATTTGACTGGGGTGCGGATTGTTGTAGTTAGCCACAAGTTCGAGCTTGGCTTGCTCTCCACACAACTCCGCTTTCGATTCAATGTATGCAGTGATAGCGTCTGACAACCTGAAAATTATATGTTTTTACATACATTATATCATTTACATATTTTATGAATTTTTATGCTTATGAAAATGTTTTTGCCATATTCGAGTCATTGTTTTTTTAATGAATTTATGGTCATTTAGTTTTCCTTCATTAATCACAAAAAATATCATTTTTAAAAAAAAAGAACATGCAATAAATTAACTTATTATCTTATAATAGTGATTTCAGGTTCACATAATATTGTTTGTAACATAATTAAATTTATGTTTTGTTGTGTCTGTGTACCTTTCTTCTATATGTTTAGCTTCATTCAAAACCATGTTATCATCTGTCACAGTGTCGGTTTGTCTTTTAAGAAATTTCTTGGATGTGTACAAATCAAAATGTGACTGGAACAGATCTTGAGATTGTTTATATTGCTCAAATGGGCCAAATGTGAACAAAGTTTGGGCTGTTTCCTGAAATTAAGTAAAGAAAACAATAGTAACAAGTGAAATAAAACATTTTTTTTATGATCATGCAGGGACCATGGAGGCTGCCGTCTTTGAAAGGTCGGAAGAAAATTATAATATAAAAAACCACTATAAAATGCGAAAAATAGTTTTATTACAATATCTAACATTCGCATAAACATAAGAAATCAATATTTAAAAGTATTAGACTAGCATTTGCTTGCAGCATCACCCATTATTACGGGTCATTTTTATGATAAAAAGACAGAATCCGCAGATAATATGCAAACTGACTGTTAGTGAAAGTATTATATCGACAAGTAGAGCAGTAAATTTAGCTTCACAATATTTAAAAAAAAAATTATAGATACTGTACTTTTTTTTCTATTCATGTAATTTTTCCCTGTATATATTCTACAATAATCCCAGTAGCTTTGATTGATATTAAACTTACCTTATTGTCGCCACAGTTTCCATAGAAGTCCATAGTCTTCCCGACTAACTGAGTAATGTCTTCAACTAGTGTTTCAACATTCTCAGCGAGTTTGATGCACTCTTCTGCTGTTGTTTTTTCTTCTTCTGAGGTTTGTTGTTGTGCTGCATTAAGCTTTGTTATTTCGAGATTCAATTGTTCATTTGTGTGCCTGGAATTTACATTTATATATAATTAGGGGATTTTCTTATACAATCATGGCTAAATTTAAGCCTAGTATTATCTATTGAACATAATACATGTTACATCAGTATTATTTTGTAATATTAATCAATGAATATGTTCTTTGCATGTTTCAGCAACAATTTTCCACCATACCGTAAATGTCATGTCTTGTGAATAAGGGGCACGATAGAGAATTCCATCATGGTACCCACTGACTGTTGTACGCACGACATGTGTATGTAGTATTAGGGACTCAGCTCAATGCTCATTATAATGATGCTATACTCCGAAGTGTCAACATTGGGATGTAAGACTGTGGAAAACAACTTAAACATTTAATTCAATCTTCCAGTGGCAATAGATTTTTCCCGTAATAAAAAAAAGACTAAATGCGGGCATAAGGGAACAACTGGCCTATACAAAAACAAAGCTATGGTCCTACATATTTGGTCTGGATTATGTAGACTATCTTCTCTTTTTAAAGAACTTTATATTAAAGATTTCTTATGTTTATGCGAATGTTAGACATTGAAATTAAACTAATTTTCCGGATTCTATCGCAGTATTTTGTTTTTTATTTATTTATTTTTTTTCTCCCGACGTTTCGAAGACTTTGCAGCCTTCAGTCCCCCCGTGACCATGAAGGCTGCAAAGTCTTCGAAACGTCGGGAGAAAAATAAAAAACAAAATACCGCTATAGAATCCGGAAAATTTGTTTAATTTCAACTTTATATTAAAGTCATTATCCATGAACTTACTCATTTTGTACAATCAGATCTCCAACAACATTTTCCTGTTTTTCTATCAAGTGCAGTCTCTCTTTCTGTGCATCAATATCAATCCTCATATCTTCCAAAGCTTCCTGCTCTCCTGGTAAACATATACCTGGATATTGCTCCGTTATAGAGGCTATGTTTTCATCTATCTCATTTGTGGAAATTTCAATGCCTATTTGATTGTTTCGCTTTTGGATTTCAGCATATCTGGAAAATTATTAAACAATACTTTTTATACTTGATTATAATTATCAACATCACTATATATTTACGGGAGTATGGTAGAATATATAAATAGATGTATTTCATGTACAAACTCAAGGTTATTTTTATGAGTGATATACAGTAATGTTGTAAACTCTACGTCGTAAAATTTAAAATGTTTCACTTTTTCTTATATCACATGTGCGTTCCAATAGCTACATACCTTCGTTTTTCCCTAGTGGTTAACACATTACTATAATCCAAATTATTGTACATCCATTCTAAAGCGGGAGCAAAATCCGGATTGTTCAACATCCATTCAAATGATTGGTTTCTTGTATCTACACCTAAACTTTGAAGAAATGGGATGAATTCCTTGTCGCTTAGTTTATCTAATATATTCATAATGAGGGCAGGAATCGTAATTAGAAATTAAAATCTACTAAAATTTGTCCGTTGCCGCAATATTTATTTTGTATTCAAATTTGAAAGTTGACAGCGGTGTTTTGACAGTTGCTAACGTCCGTGTTGCCGACTAATAAATTCACAAAGCTACTATAAACTGTAAAAGAGTATATAATTAATTCAAATTGTATATAAAACGTGAAATAATATCTTTATTTTCGAGGATTAAAATGGATTGATTGTAGTAAATATGCTAATTGTATATTTATTATTCTAATAATATGTCGAACAAATTGGATTTATTTAAATGCTTGTCATTGTTCTGAGATTTAAACACAACTGGTATACCTTAGGACATTTTTTAGGACCTCAATTCTTGGGGAGGCCATGCCCAACATTTGATATTATAGTCTCATATAAAACAATACAATAATATGTCCTGAAGGGCCATCCATTATTACTTTACATGTTAAGAGGGGGGAGGGGGGGAAGGGTTAATGAAGTGTCGTGACGTTAAGTATATGTCAAAATTTTAATATATTTTACTATAAATAAAAACCTTAATAAATATATTTTATCTCTGGCTATACCTATATGATGAAGTCTCCGCTCGCTACAATTTGATGTTGGTTTTATAAAAAAGTATTTCCTTATTTTGGATCTATTGTTTTATTCAGTTCTAGTAGTAAAATTGCAAAACTTGTGATTTCACACATGTGAATACCTGTGAAATAAATAGGGGAGGGGTGAAAAATGCTAATATTTGCGTGACGTAATTTGTGGATGAACCTGCGACTTTCATAAAATTCTATTTGGAAGGTTATAATTAATTATTTTTTAAGAATTCATAACGAGGTACAAAGATAGTTAGGTGTTTACATGAATATTTTATACGTGGGATATTAATTTGCACAGGGGTTAACAAAAAAACTAAGTATGTAGTTTGTAATGCTTTGTTGGTAGATGGCGCTGGGTTATCTATATCTTGAATGCAATGCATTTTGAAAATGAATTTTATTTTAATGTATAAATACACATTTGACATGATTAACTATATTTAGTTTTTGGATTTTTAACATGAAGAAGATATAATCGGTAGAATATACGTCAATGAATATAACATATTATGGCACTCTACACTATAAAAACATATGTTATATGTGAATGCTTATTAGATTCCATGTGTCAAAATATAGTTAGATTTTTTTATGGTAGGTTTTGTTCTGCCTGTGGCATAATAAATATCAGAATATTACACAGCGTAAGTTGTGTTCTAATTTACTCACACAATATATTATTGTTATCCTACAATAACAACTCTAGATTTCTGGATCTGAATATTGAACTATATTATTATCATATCAAAATGGGTCATGCCTCCGCCTGTTAAAATACTCGTACATTTTAGCTTATGTTATTTTAGTATAATTATGTAAATGATTTATTATCTTAATTTACATTAAAAGTAAAGTGTTATAACAAAGTTGTATCAAAACAATACATCATCGTGTATTTTTAAGTTTAGTCATATTTGAGCTTGTCAGTTATTTGTTAGAGATATTTCAATAGATAAAACATAATGTGTAGATTTTATAATATATTATAGTGTTGTGGACAATATTACACATATTTTTAGTATATTAGATTTAATTAAAGTTTTCTTCAATAACGTGGTAAACTATTAAGTTCCTTAGATTTTATGTGTTATCCAGACATTACCATCTTAATGCATCAAAATAGGTTTCTGTGATTGTTTGTTGCATTGGGATATAATTAAACAACTATTGACGCAAATTGGGTAGACGATAGCCGAGGATTGCTCTAATAACGATATATAAGACGAACAATTATTTATTATTATTATGACTAGGTTCATCCAAGCGAAACAGCGTCATCTGAAATCCATTGTTTGATGTTTTAAATAATCTTACATCTTGATTAATTTATATTCCGGCGCCGTATTGTTATCGTATATTTTGACGTCATAGCAATCGGACGCGTCGTTTCAGGATACTTACAAGCGGATATTTACAAACATCACAAAGAAAACTTATCATGTTATACAAAGGGGCTTAAATGATCATTTACATACGACGTCATCGCAAAATGTAGTGCAGTAAATCATTTCATTCGATATGACACAAATTATAAAGGAAGAGCGAAGTGGCCAATTGGACCATTAGCCAATTCAACGCCCCCAGCGTTTTGGCACATCCTCGCACTTGAACGTTAGTAAGTTCAAGGGCAAAGGGGATCAGGGTACGAACAGACACCTACGTCTATTGCAAAGTCAATGGTGCTGTAAAATTTATTTGTCGACCTTTTATTACTATGATTGTTTCTATTTTTATAGTGTGGTAACACCTAGCTATATTTTTTTAGATTATTAGGCAAAAGAAGTGTATTCATCCTTACGAAGTCTTGCCGTAATAACATACGTCAGTATGTTACCCTTACCCGTTTCCAGGGCAAATAATATTTTATGCTAAATCCATTCCTATTCAAATTTCATTATCATATTCCGAAAGATCAACAAAGCCAGTAATGCTGCTCAAAATTCAATATCCTAGTTTTGTTCAACTCAAAAGCTTTGCTTGTCATTATCGCATTGAAAGCGTAATGAATACAATTAAACACAAAGAGGTAGAACAATGCTCATTCAGGTTGTAGACACGGCGTGTGCAATGTCCATCGAGTACTCTTACAGGCTATTCAGATTCGCTTCCGTCGCATCTCGGGTCGGCTTTCTAGTTAGAAGTGCCTGTGCCCATTGTACTATAAGATATGTTAAAGTAAGTAAATAAGGTAAAGTAAGTCCGCCCCGTGACCACGAAGAAAATCGTGATAGAATCCGTAAAATAGTTTTATTTCATTGTCCAACATTCGCGTAAACATAAGAAATCATGATATGGTAAAGTATCTTCTTATGACTTGGCCGTAGGATGTTATTTGACTTCCAAAATAGGATAGAGATAATATTAATACGATTGCCTAGCCGGCTGCTGAAAGGATCCAAAAATCAAATGCACTTTCAAGATGATGGTGGTACCAGCATTATATCTACTTTGGCTAGGAAACGGAAGGTTTTTCATTTCATGCTTAACATACTTAATTTAATAAATTTTCCGCACAAATTCTCATTTGTTAAATGAATACCTATTTAAATAGTCTCGGATTGGACGTTTTCATTGATAACCTGTAAAATACGGTAACGGAACCTTGTAATAGTGAGCCAGCGATTTATCGGTTTACATTGGATACGTACACGAACATAGCTTTATAGAAAGTGGGCGACATAAAGCACCCTCCACGACTTTGTCCTCACAAAGAAAAACAATATACCGCAGCCTCGTTCTATCGCCTGTCTATAATCACAAATATCAACTCTATCACAATAAAATAAGCTTGAAAATTGTTTGACGGCATTGATGCCATCCTTCGACACTTGAGTTGCATAGAAAGCCTTTCTATTCTTCGAGGAGACTTCAGCACACATTGACACTCGGCGCCTACGCAGCAATAGCTTAGCAAAAAGGTTATTAGGACTTATTGTTATTGGTTTTTATTTGTTGTATTAGCTTTTGATTCGGCTTTTTATTTTGACTCGGAATTCCACGATCCATTCTTATAAGTACAATTACGTCTGTAATATTTAATAGAAATATCGTGTAGTGATAGTAAAACAACATAAAAATTTCAAACAGATTATTTAACATCAACTGATAACATTTATTCTGAAACAAAACTATTGAAGATTAACATGTTATATAAATACATCACTTGACTTTTAATAAGAAAATAAACGAAAATAAAATTTATTCAAATAAGTATAACTTTCCAAACCAAAACAGAACACAGATTAAGATTCCTTAGAAATTCAAATAAAATTTGTCTGTTGATACACGTCTGCCATACAAACTTTCTATAACAAAAAGCATTTAATGTAAAGGAGCACAAATGTATACCTACTGCCATCAAAGCAATGCATAGCTTCCATGATTGTACAACTTACTTGTCCTAAATTATCTTTATTATACAGTATTGTATTATTTAGATTGAGTTCTAAATTTGGTTCCCATTTTAAGCACAAAAGTAATAAGATTTTGACAGATCTAAAATTCAGTCGTTAAAAAAAATTAAGAGTCACGTGATAGAGTCACCCTAATTAAGCTTAACGTAGATAATAAACACGGCAAAAACAATTTTACAAACATAAGATTTATTTTTATTTCACCTTATTTGGAAAGCTACAGAAATAAAAACCTATAGATAAAACCAAATAAACAAAACAATATCCACAACAGTTCTCACAGATCACAGTATCAATATCATATTATGTTATTATAAAATCGGAGAGTTCAATCTTAAATAGGGGAGGAAAGGTACACCTCCATTACATTGTAGTATAAAGGTAATTTTGATCCAACTAATTGAAGACAAGAGAGTGTTTGTTCCTTGTCGACAAATAAGACAGAACTAGCAAAACCGGAACTCGTTACAAAAGTTTTTTAAGGTAAAAGTGTTTCCGCCGTAACATAAACTCCATTCAGAGATCCTAACTTGGTTGCAGGGCTGTCAAAATTATTATTTTAAATTTTAGACCCTTGCTATAGACTTTGCGGTACAACATGTATCTAATTAGTGCAACATTGATGTTGTATATTGCAATTTTCTTTCTTAGTTAGTTTTCCGTAAGTCTCGTATTTAATTACTCTAATCATGGGTATACTAAATCATGTAAATTTCTCTCTCCCTTAACTTCAACTGTATACTAATGTTACCCACACAAAGGTTACTAAAATCCTGACAATTTATAAAATCACAAATAAATTTACACACAAATTACAACCTCATACAGCCCACGTGCAAGCAACCCTAATTTTACTCTCAAACATTAGCCACATCAGTAAATGAAGTTCTATTTCGGTCCTATCTATCAGGGCCGTAAAAGGATCTATTTGTGTTGTAAAACGCGTGTTTATCTGCTTGTCACGGTGTCAGTCTGTTTGTCTTTCGGCCCACGCGTGCGAGGATCGGATGCGGGCGGACAGAGAAATGTGTAGAGCTTTGCGTTAGATTTTTTTAAACGGACTACTGTTCTACGTTGGGAGTTATGTTAATTATAACAGATGAAGCAATTTGTTTAGCAATTCAAAATTATATTTGAGGCTTTGGTGAAAGTTATTGGAAATTACGAATTTCGATCGTAATATTTTATGCTCTTTGTATAATGAACAACGGTTGAAATTGTAGACTCTACAATGTAGCGTGTTTGTGAAATAAATTGGTTTTTAAATGACTAATTAATACCAAATCATAATTACAACATGTCTAAATTCCCTACCTTCCTTCATATCTATGAGATTCTATAATATTGTTACTACCCTAAAAACAAATAAAGCAATGTAACTCCACAGTTTCCTGTATTCACACGTAACATTGTGTGTTAAGCAAGACAGGATAATCTCGTTAGCGACCCCGTACCTAACAAAAGGGTCCCACCATCGAACTAACGCCCCCAAAATGGCCGCTGATAAATAAGTTCACCATACACCGGTTTCATTTTACCGCGCAAGGTGCTTCTATTTTCAAATGTGCCCGAGTGCTTTGGAATGTTTTGAATGTTGAACGATGTTTCTTTTTAATTTGAATAAATGTTACCAGTTGAAAAATGTATCAGTATTATTCTTGGATTTTCTGAAGGGTTCATAAACAGAAATTAACAAATAAAATGAAAAATCCTTTACGTTTTGACGCCTTATTTTCAATCTGTTATAGGGGTAGACGAAAAATGGCGATTCTTGGGCGGAATGACAGTTATTGTCTGAATTATGAGGTAATAGAAGGGGTTAAAAGGAATAATGATAATTCCCGAGATGAAGTAAGCTTTAAAACTCCGGGATAATCTTGTATTTAGGAATCTCAGCAGAGTTTGTAGAGATTAGCGGATTCGAAAAATGAAATCAAAACTACCGAAAGATACCTACTTACCTAATTGAAAAAAGGGTCTGTTTACGTATTGTCTTAATACTTACTTATATAATTTTAATTTATATAGGTTTGGACAAGTAAAGCTTATATCCTTAAATTAAATATAGATTGTAGAATGAATTTTCAGTCAATCCCTAATAAAATAAGGAAACAACACAAAATCACTATCTTTTCGACCAATAAATTTTCTACTTTCATCGTATCTAATTATAAAGAGAAATTAATGAGTTTATTTATAATACAGGTGCTATGAATAACATAAATCGTTCGGCACCGCGATCGCCCATTAGCTGTTTGTGTTGCCTGTCGTCGCTGGCTACGGTATTATTTGACGCCTTGGGCTATTTTAGGTGTTGCCATACATTGGGGATTTTAATATTATGGTAGTTTTACATCCATGAAGAATTCTTGCAGTTGAAAATGAAAAAAATTATAATATTTAATTTGTATGAATAAGAATGGAAAATCCCGATAATACATACAAAAGCTTACACCTACAATGAATGCATCCACGGTTCATTGAACTTATTCTCATCTTATAATAATACTAGCTTTTTCTCGTGGCTGCTTCCGCGTGAAGGAGTTTTCCCGCATAATAGTCCCGCTATGTATTTCCCGGGATAGAAAGCCTATAACCTTCCCAGGGTCTTAAACTATCTCCATTCCAAATTTCATAATAATCCATTCAGTATATTTTGAGAAAATCGATAACATACAGACAGACAGAAAAAGGGACTTTGTTTTATAATATGTATAAATGATTGTAATACTATACATCACAGTGACTGCGATGCATTTTTCAAGTTACAAAATACAAATTCTAGTTGCGAATCTACATTTCATATTTATGATTTATGATGATAATTTAATTAGTCCGGTCCAGTTGATTATTTCGGAAGATCGTTGGTCGATGAACTTTAGAAACTTCGTTTGACTCATGCCTATTGTTGTGAGACATATTTTTACAGTTCCGTGTAGCGTTTTTGCGATTAACGACATAACTTTCACTGTATGATTTATATGAATTCTGCAGTCATTTATCTTTACTCTTAGGTATATCTTTGAATATGTCGATATCTTACAGACTTAGAGAGAATAATATCTACCCTGTATGATTCTGATTCACAGCTGGATCTGGGTCTCCTTTGCTTCTGAAAGGATTTAGCCCTCAGTCCAACGCCCTTAATTCGATTGGCAGAATGCATATACCTATTTTTTTTTTATCTGATATCACTGTGACGAAAACGATATCAGAAGTTAGTATTAGAATTCTCAATTCAATAATGAATATTCCAAACAGGATATCACTACATATAAAAAAAAGTTGCTTTCTCTGTCCCTATGTGTGCTTAAATCTTTAAAACTATGCAACGGATTTTGATGCTGTTTTTTTTAATAGATAGAGTGATTCAAGAGGAAGGTTTATATGTATAATAATAACATCCATTAAATAGTCAGCATTGCACCCGTGCGAAGCCGGGGCGGGTCGCTAGTTTAGCCATAAAATGTATTTAGCATGAAGAAAAATGTTATTATGGGTGTGAAGCCACGCGCAATTGCATTTTGTCATTAGGTTTCGTGGAACAGCGGGTAAAAACGTTAAAAACGGCCATGTCCAGGGCACTCAGCCGACTGCAGCTAATTGTAAAGCACCCCAGCGTGAACTGACTCACCGATTCAGTGATGCCAGATGTCTGCTTTGTAATACCTCTAACTGAAATAAAAACCCTTAAAATATATGATTGTGAGGAAAAATCCAAAAATGTGCGCGATTTAAAGTCATACCCCCTTATTGATAGACGTTTTTTATCTAACGACCGAGTAAACCTGTGATAACAAGTCTGTTTCTCAGTGCTGACGGCATGGCAGTCTTCTCAGTGCGTAGACATAGGGCCGTTGTGATTGGCTAATATTGAGATACAACAATAATAGCCAATCACAACGGCCCTATGTCTGTTTCTCAGTGCCGTTGGGCACTGAGAAACAAGCTTGTTATCACAGCTTTACTTCGTCCTTAGATAAAAAACGTTTATGAATAAGGGGGTTACATTTTTTTTTATTAAAAAACGGTTCTTTACACAATCAATAGAGTACGTTTTACTCTTTCTGGTTTTTAAATTTTGCTGCTCGAATTTCCCCCATTACGTTTAAATTCCTTCTAGTTTGGGGGAGTCCATCGAATCTGACATCACTGACGACTCACAGGGTTTCCCTTGCTTTGTTGAAATTGCAGAATAATTAGCAACGCCGGACATGCGATGTTATCGTAAGGTTTTTATAATGTACCTAGGCGGTAGGCAATATACAATCCTTGTGGATTTGGTAGTATATATTTGATATTTAGAAAATCACGGAGTGCTAAAATTCCTCTGAAACATGAAGATAGGATTGGTAGGTATTCCAAATAGGAATCTCATTCCAAGATGATCGAATTACAAAAATATTTCTAACTTATATTTGCTAATTTATACTGATTTTTAGTATACTTATATTAAAGAATTCTCAAATAACAATACTACAGATAACACAATCTCTAACTGTTAATTTAGTAGCGTTCGAAATTTGAATGTATTCCGCTCTTGATAATTGGCAATCACAATTTTTCCCACTTATCTAATATTGTGTTTGTGTTTTGTATATTGTCAATTTCCAAATGATGGGATTCGGATGGGTTCTTTTGACACGCCCCCACTCCTTTATTGTGATTTATGAATCATTTTCTCTTCCCCACGAGGTGTGGCGGAAAAATATATCATCGTTTGTTGCTTTTCTTCGCCTTTATAGTGAATAGAATGCATTATATCAGATTAAACGTTTTCTACGAGTATTTTGAATTATGTAAATATTTAATTTGTTCCTTTTTTGTTATAATATTACGTGAATGGGATATTATTATAAATATTTTTCTGTATGGGATTACTTTCGTTCTCATGCCGTTTGGGACGATAGACTAGTAACTTTGTAATCACTAACAATAATATCTTGTTTTTTTTTTCATTGGTATTTCTTTTATGTGTGCGTTAGTGTTATATTTCTATAGTTTTTTATAATTTCTTTATTTTATTCGTAAAATGTTTTGTATTTGTATATATTTATTTTTCGCATTCTTTCCGAATGTTGTCCTCTGTTAGTCCGATATTATGGTACGAGCTTATAATGTGCAAGTTGTAAGGTGGGATAAAAGTATATGACAACTTTTCCCTAAGTCAGAGAAGCTACAGGTTATCTGAATCTGTAATTAATTCTTATACCAAAATGCGTTTACATTAATTTTAATGATTTACAACTCTGTATTTTACAATTGTCGTTTCCAAATCAAACGTCAGTTAATAAATTATAAATGTTATTCGGTTGTATAGACATGTTAAGCAATGTTGCACAATAATGCGCGTCATGTTCATAAAATAATGAAGAGTACACTGCAGTCGCGAAAGGCCCATATTATAATCAGATTCCTGCCGGCTTCCTTTTCTTAATTTATGTAATATCTTATTATCATTAGAGTAATTTCCAGGCCGCATTTATCCCTTTTAGTAGTAGGAGGCTGTGCCCAGTAGTAGGACAGTATATAATACAGGGCTAATATTATTATTATATTATTATTTATGCATATTATTAGTACTTATATGTTGTGTCGGGTTGCCTTTTGGATAATTTTGCCCTTCGCCAGTACACTGTGAAAGGTCCAAAACGTCGCTATTGTCGAGCTAATTTCTACCAATTTTGTAACTACAGTTGTATACACAATTGAATGTTATGTGTAAGTATGATTGTAACAGAAATGCAAGCTAATACATTCGCTGCGTATCGTGGGAATACCTAACATAAATACAATAATTTCCACCAATCATTTCTTCAAAGAACCTATAGTATTTCTAGTATTGTTCGTTCATGGGCGACCGTGATTACTTTGAAGTTTATTTACGTGTTTGTGGCTTTTGTTTTAGAAAAGAAAACCCACAGAAAGTATTTCCCGAGCTATGATTCAAACCGACGAAAGCCCGGTGTATACTGAATAACATTCTAAAAGCTTTAAAGCTCGTGATTTATCAAGTTTTGTTGAACACAAAGCTTTAAGTTTACGATACTGCGCCTAAATAGAAGTTTATCGTTCAAATTAAGGGCAGAAGCAACATGTCGCAGTTTATCATGCAAATGTTCGTATCTTTTGATGAGCCGTCAGTTTTATCGCAATTACGTGTTCAGTACAATATAGAGAGCTAATTATTAGCAATAATTAACGAGTTACTGTAGAGCTAAATTTTGTATTTCAATGGAATAGTCTTTTTACTGATCGGATCAGGTTTTAAGTTTAAAATTAAATAGTTATACAAACAAAGAGTTCTAAGCATAGACGTATATTCTATAGACACGAACGTCCATATAAACTATTTGTTCAAAATCTGAACTAAAATGGCGAACAAAACTTTACTGTTGTAATCTATTTTTTCACTTGTACAAATAATTTTATTTATTTGACTAATATTTTTCATTCACTTCTAAGTTAGCATTTAGACTCGCGTTTTTATATTATGAGCGCCATTTCGTACACAACCACAAACATCATTATTGACACCATGCTAAAATCAGTTTGAATGGATTACAGTTCAATTCAGTTGAACACGATGAATGTTCGGAACGCCAAATCTAGTACGTGCTTAGTTCATATAAATATAAGATTATGTAGGGCGGACATTGGGAAGGTTGTTATACAAAAAATTTGCGTTTAAATGATGGTTACTCAATCTACCGTGAAATAGCAAAATATTAATACTTCATATTTTTCCATAGTATGATTTGTACGTTTTTAATGTGAATATTAGCATATTTTCTGTAAATATATTAAGTATTTTTACTGTAATATCTAAGGTCGCTATGACATCTTGTTACACGGACATTTCAAATAAAACAGTGACTTATTACTAAGGCTCGACCGAGATCTCGGTCTCGGTCTCGGTCTCGGTCTCGGTCTCGGTCTCGGTATTCTCGGCTATAAATCCAACCGAGAAATTTGTCTCGGTTCTCGGCTAAAAACCGCCGAGATTCTCGGCAAAGACCGAGATGTAACTTTGTACAGAACAGAATGAGATACAAACCAGCGCGCGGGCATATTCGTCGCTCGGTGTGAGTGAGTGAGTAGGCAGTCTGCGGTATGATTGGTTGGAGGCCCAGTTGGTGAACTGCGGCCGCCTTCGCGCCTTTCGTTCACTGTTTATTTAGCCATTGTTGTTAAATAGAAATTAGTTTAAATTTTGTAGTTAATAAAATTAAGTAACAAACCCACACTAGGCCAGCTTAGTGAATGCCTAACCCCTCTCAGTAGTAGAGGAGAGATGTTCCCAGCAGTGGGATCCAATATTTAATACATCGTATAAATTGTATAAATGTAACTACTTTTAAAAACTTTTTAATAATTTTAGCTGTTGGTGCTCCCATCTACGCAGAATGAGCTCACAGTGTCTTGAAGTCTGGCAGCCGGTCTTTTAGGTTCCGATTTATTGGTCCCTATATTTTGTTTTATTTGGCCTATATAGGAACCCGCGTAAAAGAACATATAGCTGACGTGAAACAAATACGCTCTACGAAGTCTGCAGTCGCTGAACACTCTGAAGGAGGCTCCAACCATTATCTGCGACTAGACAAGCCACAAATCCTTGCCAAAGAACACCGATTCCTACCTAGGATGACCCGCGAGGCTATTGAAATTAAAAAACATCCTAATTTCAATAGGGAAGATGGTTGGAAGCTTGCACAAGCCTGGGATTCAGTTCTACATTTAATTAAATCGGAACCCAAAAGACCGGCTGTCAGACTTCAAGACAATGTGAGCTCATTCTGCGAAGATCGGACCACCAACTGCTAAAAATTTTTAAAACGTATATTTGTAAAATGTAGATAGATGTTGTAACTCTGACTTTGCGGATGAACAACACCTCAGTCCCCCCCGTGACCATGGAGGCTGCAAAATCTTCGAAACGTCGGGAGAAAGTAAAATATTAAAACCGCGATAAAATCCGAAAAATAATTTAATTTAAATGGCTAACATTCGCGTAAACATAAGAAAACGTTATGTCGAAAAAAAATTGTTTTTTTACTATATTATGTTATTTGACTTTGATTGTTAAAGCGGTTTTTTTTTTATAAAACAGTGCCTACAGTAGTAAGCAGTTAACAACATTTTTATAGTTTATTCACGATTTGTCTATTCTCGGTCTCGGTTCTCGGTCTCGGCCGAGATTTAACTTCATTCTCGGTCTCGGTCTCGGTCTCGGCCGAGATTGAAAAACCCGTCTCGGTCGAGCCTTACTTATTACCAATTGGTAATAACTTTTGGAGCGTAAAATTGGGCTCTGATGTTCGGTCTATAACTAACTATATAGTTGAAACATCTATTTACCAACAGTTAGTAGACTTGTTTAAATAAAAACTAAATTCTTATTATTCATACCACCTTAAAAAAGTAAGGTGAAAAAACATGTAATTTTCCTTATGTCATAATAACCGCCATTTTCAAAGATAAAGGCATTCGAAATTTAAAATTAAAAAAATCCTCTGAATTACCGATTCTTATAATTTCTTCCGATTTACATAATGTAGATGGCAGTAAATTGTCGGGTTTCTTATAACAGGGTTCCCACGGGATCGAACGCGCATCCTTATTTGGGTAATGGTTTGTAATGGGCCTACGCCGGTTATGCAATGCTGACCTACATAGGCGAAGGGTCTATGTTATTAGTATTGCGGGTACAATTTTTGTGTCATTGTCAAGCACAGATTGAGGATTTTGTTGGTGTTGCTCTATTATAGAAGGCAGGAGACTGCGATTTATCGAGGCAAAAAGCGATGTTTTTTTTCTCGAAAATGCATTTTTTTTTATTGCCGTTGTAGGGAAACGAGCCATCAAGTAGTCCGCTTGATGGCGAGCAGCACTCTGTTTTTCATCAGATTATTTAGTTGGTGCAACATTTTTTTTATAGATAAATTTATAGAGGTTTAAGGATTTTTTTATATTCGGATATTAATGCAAAAAATTCTAGCAACACCATTTTTTTTATTTATCGCTAAAACACACTTGTTTTATAATTATGTTTACTGATTTTTTTTTAAGACGGTTAAAGGTTTTGTATCATAAAATGAAAAAAAAAATATGTTCAATTAAATATTTATATTTACAACATTTGTAAATTATGTCTTCATATTTACAGTCTTATTTAATGAAAATATATACAATCAAATGTATACAATACATACTAATGTGATAAGTATACTATATAAAAAATAATAGTTTTTAAACATATTTTTAAAAATATGTTCTGTTTAAACCTAATTACTTTTAAAATCACATGGAATAATATGTACGTTACATTTTATTTAAAAATATGTCCCTTCTTCTTAATACTGATATTTATAATAGTTATTATGATATCATTACCCTTCCTTTGCCATAGTCGGGTAAAAACAAATGTAGAAGCTCATTTCCTCTACAGAAAGTAAACACTCGTTTGTAGACAAATATTTGTCAATTAAGATTGAGTCTTATACCTATAGTTTTAAAAGCGTATCCTTAACTAAAATAAAAATGTCACTTAAAAATATAAACCTATACGGAATTTTACAAAAACACGGCCCTCGGCTACCTTATACAGCGATATGTGGTCTAAAGGCTTGTTTACACTTGCGAAGTAGGCAAAGCAGAACATTAACTAACAGCCTTTATAGCTTAGCTATGAATGGGATGTGAAACGAAAGGCAAATTCGACTTCCGCTTCGGGACAAAATTTGTGTTAACGAAGGAATATTTCTCAAAATTTAGTAAAGACAAGGTTTTAACGAAATATTGATACAAAATTTTCTGGTTCATATTTCTTTTTTGTCTGTCTCTTGACCATGAAGGCTGCTTCGAAACGTCGAAAGAAAATTATAACCTAAAAACCGCATTCAAATCAGAAAAATACTTTGATTCCTATCTAACATTCGCTTGAACATAAGAAACCATTATAACAATGTTATTCTAATTATTTAAAACTTTACTAGAGACCTGCATTATCCAATTGCAACTTCACAAAGTGTAAACCAAACCTTAAAACGATTTTTT
This sequence comes from Manduca sexta, assembly GCF_014839805.1. Taxonomy (NCBI): domain Eukaryota; kingdom Metazoa; phylum Arthropoda; class Insecta; order Lepidoptera; family Sphingidae; genus Manduca; species Manduca sexta. The sequence goes on from NC_051130.1 coordinate 2,475,440, forward strand.
TCGGCTCATTCATTATCTTTTAAAATATCGCGTTCCCATAATATGCAAAATTTCGGGCACCTATAAACTTTAAAAAATAACTTACTAATATTTGTCTCTTTTATTATTAGGAAGAGAGAGACAAAACATGGATTATTTTAAAATCCGATATCGTTTATTCATAACGGATTTTAAATATCGTCCAATTATAAAAGGACGGCAAAAAAATAACAATTTGATAACAACTATGTAGTGTACGTTGCTAGCTCCTTTGGTCTTCGTAAAGCAAAGTTCTGACCGAATGCTGCCTCTCCTCTAATCTGACTTGTTCAGGTTCTTCTGACTTTTTGAGATTGAAATTGTCAGCTAGATATATTACCTGTAACAAATAAAAATGAATATTAGATGACAATGATTAATTCGAAAATCGCTTTTAATTATTATTGCAGATAATATGTAAAGTCCTATAACATCTTAAAATACTTAAAAATAGAATCGTCAACGTTATTATATCCATGTCATATCAATATCATCATAACGTGAAAAAATTCTATAAACAACACATATTTTATTAAGCTACTTTGGGATCACACCTTGTACCTCCCAGTCTATACTGCACTATATCTATACTCTGTCTATACTATACTACTATACAACAATACGATAAGTTCGAAGAAATTAATAAAAAAACTTACTGTATACAGGAATTTTGACTTCGCTTTATTAAATGAAACCACATACTTATCTACTTGGAAATAACACTTTACAATATGTTACTTAAGCCGTAGATGTAAAATAAAAAAGTGTAATTTTTTAACAAAATAAATATTAATAAAAATATGAATTATTTATGGATAATATTTGGTACAATGTCAGCAAAGGTGAAGACGAGTATGTGGTTTTATTTAGGAACGCAATGTCAAATTGACCCTGTATAAAAATAGATTTTTTTTTAAGTTTATAACACTTACCGCATACAACAAAGTAATGAATCCCACAACGGTCCCAGCGAGTACGTCCCACCAGTGGTGCCGGCGGTCCGTGATCCTCGTGAGGGAGCAGATGATGGAGTACGTGATGCTGAGGAGTTGGAGACCGGTCACCGCCAGGGTGGACGGCTGGGTCCAGGCGAACGCGCGTTTTTGGAGGTACCACTGGAGGAAAAACGCATTTGTTGAAACAAGGTGTTGGTAAACGTAACGTGTATTAGTGAAGATATGTGTTTATGGCGAAATTATGGATTACAAGTTCGAATCTGCTTAGAAAATTACAAAAGACATTATTTATTTATTCATTACACTTTATATACAAAGAGTATAAAGATGGACATAATGCTGAAGGCATAGTCAACCAGTCAACCTTCAGGTGGTACAGAGACTAAAGATTACCTATGCGTTTAAATATTTATTACTATCTTTGTTTGCAAGACCCAACATTATTTTGTTGATGACATAGACGATCTGGCGTCTTCTTATTATAAGGTCAAAACTGAATGTGACGGTAAAGTACGATTACTCTTAGTAATCCCATGTATATTTTGAACGAACCTTATTGTAGTAGAAGGTGGCTTTTAAACGAATCTTTGCAGTAAAAGGTTTGCAACTAACAATTAGCCTGCCTAGTGAAACCTATCAAGAGTGTAGTAAACAATTACTTACTGCAATGAAAAAGCCGCAGTAGACGGAGAAGGAAGCGTGCCCCGAGGGGAAGCTGCGGTACGAGTCCAGCTGGTACCACCACGAGAACTCCGACGTGCACTCAAACGAACTCACAAACTCTGTACTGTAACAATTATAATGAACTAGATAAGTAAGATTGTAAGATATTTCTAGGATTAAAACTTATGAAGGTACTCTTCTGAGATAATAAGGTTTATTTACAGCTTTGTTGTACAACAAAAACAAGAAACCTTTACTTAAGATATTAACAATGAAAGCAGAAAGGAGGTACAATTGGCAGTCTTATCGCTCGAGGCAATCTTGATGTTAAAAAAGTATCGTTATATCTATATGCCAAATTTCATCCAAATCCGATAAAAGGTTACTGCATTTACTATTGTATTCTGCCACGACATAGAAAACCCACTGCACCTGATGGTAAGTTGAGTGGGGTCGATAGAGATAAGTGTAATAAACCTCCAGAAGTCTTCAACCTTCGCATTTACAATATGAGTAAGTAACAAGCATGATTCTGAGAAGTTTTGCTACAAGTAAAGCGCAGTAATGACGTTTAGCAATTACCATAAAACATCTAGTTCGTCTCATTTCGTTGTAAAAGGTTCGTCTCACTACATTGCAAATTGTTCGTACTTCCGTCTTCACAAAAATGATATTTACCCATTACAAGTCAACGCCGCATCTGGTTTGCACAAATCGAAGAAGGTCGGTCGCGGGCTGCCTGCCAACCCCTTCATCATCTCCACGACCCCAAAGTTCATGAGCAGGCCATACAGATACATCCTGTATACCAGCCAGGCTTGCTTCAAGTTATTCGTATACCTCTTTGTGGAATGATCTTCGCTCATGATAAGTTCTGTTGGGAAGATCTGTGGAAGAAATCGTATATAAATAAATATTTTTTGTATGTCCAAGAATCATCTAATATTGTTTTTTTTTTATGTTATAGGGGGCAAACGAGCATACGGTTCACCTGTCGGTAAGTGACCACCGTCGCCCATAAACATCCGCAATACGAGAGGGCATAGAGATGCGTTGCCGGCCTTTAAGGTAGGAATACGCTCTTTTTTTTAAGGTCGCCAGGTCGTGTGTATCCGGAAATGCTGCTGGGAGCAATTGGTTCCATATTTTTGTCGTGCGTGGTAAAGAATGTCGGCAGAAATGTATAGTATTGGATCGCCAACTCTCCATCGTGAATAAAATATCAGGAGACTCATGAATGCGTTGCCTGCCTTTATTAAAAGAGTACGTGTTAGGGAGATCTCATTCGCCAATTGCCTTGCGAAACGCAAAACGTTATTACTCTTGATTTTGTATGGACTATGGTACTATCTCGGTCCAGTCAAGCCCCTCGTACTGCAGACAAATTATCTACAGATAGGTTTACATAGTGAGGCAGCTACACTACGCAATATGCATTCTAAGATGAAGGTTTTTTTTTCTTTTGTGACACATTTTAACGGATATACACGTAAGAAATAATATTTATCGCCATTTTGTCGACAAGTAATCGACGGAGTGACGTACGCTGTGATTATACTAATGACATCCTGGTTTAAGCTGCTTAGTGAAATGCCAGTCTCCTCAATGTACCACGTGATAAGTTTGCAGCTTGATTATGTTTCACAAGAAAGGATTGCGCAATCGTTTGAATTAATTGGATTATAAAGTAAGTCGGAGTGAGCCCTAGCTTTTTTTTGTTAATTTTATTATGGCATCTATATTAACACAAAAAGCAATGAGCGTGATTCTATTACAAAAAATATAGCTCTTTATATCAGACAGATGACTTAATAATAAGTTACTATTCTGCCGTGCCAAGCTCGAAATCGGTATCCCAAAAATTAAAAATCTTGATTTTTATGGCATCGGATAGCTTAAAGAAATGCCTATCCAATGAACTTACCTATATAACGGTATCTTGTTTAGATCTTGTTAAAAAAAACCAAAAAGTTTTGTTTATCTCAGTTTTACTTAAAAAGCTATAAAACTATATTTACAAAACTTATATAATATCAGCCCTGTATTATATACTTGCCCACTGCTGAGCACGGGCCTCCTCTACTACTGAGAGGGTTTAGGCCTTAGTCCACCACGCTGGCCTAGTGCGGATTGGTAGACTTCACACACCTTCGAAATTCCTATAGAGAGCTTCTCAGATGTGCAGGTTTCCTCACGATGTTTTCCTTCACCGTTAAAAACTTAGATTATCTCGAAATAAATTTTTCCTGACATACTGCTTTTGCGCTTAGCGCGGCAGTATTGTACTGAATACGAAGGTTTAAAACGAATACTTACCACAACAATAGGCAGTACGAACAGAGTGCTGACGATGATGGGAGTTGTGACCACCTCGCCTTGGTAGGGGAAGGAGAGCGCCGGGTCGTTACAGTAGAAGCCAGCCTTATGACCGCGTATTATGCCAGTCTCGAACAACAACACCAAAATGATTACTGGAATAAAAAATATATTTTTATTATCTATATTCAGTATAAACGCACAGCAAAACTATCTAGGCATTATCGTCAATTACAGAGCTTTAGATCTAAGTTCTCAACTATTATTATATGGAGTTGTATAGTCCCTAAGCAGTTTATTTAAAATTGGAGATGCAACGGATAGTAGTTTAGCCGGATACCAGATAACAGGCCAACCTTGTAGCCGGATTGCTGGATATTCGACCGGCGGATATATAAGCACTTAAAATACATTTACTCATTCATGTTAGTGGCGCTAACATGGTGAAAAGTGTTCATTTGTCGAGTATGATACTGATGTTTTATACATACGCTCCAAAGAGTTATAAGTGAATCGCTAAAAGTCTATGCTGAAGTAACAACAATGATTGCTACTGGAAAACGATTTGTGAATGATTTTAGTAACTCTTACTATGATACTTATTAATAACTTAATAAAACAATTTCATTACCTAAAGTTAATTCGTTTTTTTTAGTCCAGTATTCGGTCGGCTGGATACCCGATTAGTCGCTAGAAATCCGGTATCCGGCCGGATAATTTTTAGGCCGGATACTGGATAGTTACCAGATATCTGTTTCATCTCTAATTAAAATTCCGGTAAAAGGATCACACGCGGTATCAGTCTGAGCCAAAGCTGGGAGTACTCGTATTTAAGGAAGGAAAAAAAAAAACAAATAAAGTTATACCTTACTTTCCTCGTTTGTCAAAACTACTAACTTTATTAGTTTTTACCTCATATACAACAGAGGGTTGAGAAGCTGCTAGATGTTACGTAGTTTAATGTAACTTTTCCTTTCTTAAATATTAACATTTCTGCAGAGTCCTACCGTCACAAAATTTGAGGAAAACGACGCGAGAACTTCATAATTTTAGATTATATATTCATTTATAGTCTTAATGGTCTGTATCAATAGAGTTTTCATACGGTTCCGTTTAATAAAAAAAAAACAATTTCTTCGGGGACATCCATAATTACGTCACACAAATTGCATGATTTTTTGTCTTCTCCCCCGTTCTTGTATGTCACTCGTCTCATTGGCGGGATCCTCCCTTGGCTTGACGTCACATGCTTTGCACTTTAAACATATTTTAAAGTTGTTTTAATGTTTTGTGTTGTAATATTGAAGATTTTGCCACGTGACGTCACGAATGTGACGTAATTTATATATGCCTCTTATGATTTCTTATGTTTACGCGAATTTTAGGCATTTAAATTTAACTATTTTACGGATTTTATTATATATTTTGTAAAATAGTTTAATTTAAATGCCTCTTATAAGTAAAAGACCATAATGGTCACAATAGTTCTAGGGCTTATCTCTCACATACAAACTATATCTATATATAGTTATATCTACTACATGTAGGTTTTTTCACTTATCAAACAGCGGTCTTTCTTTGTGAAATTTCGTTAGCGCGATTCAGAATAGACGATGCTAATGACGCCATTTTAGATTTCCGTTGACTCAGCAAACAATTATCGTGTCACTAGAAATGATCTGAATTTCTTGTTCAAATATAACAAATTAGGTAGAAAAAGGTCGCATGTCCCATCTGAGCACAGACACACTGAAATTTCGGCCGTTTCAGTTTTGACCGAAAGGAGCCCGAATATTCGGTTCTTAAAATGTAAGTCAAAGTTGAAGTAAAATTAAACTAAATTTGCAAGTTTGTTACTCAAATGTTATGCGTTTATGAATGGTATGAAGATCGCCTGATGGTAAACATCACGACTACATAAACAGTAACACTACCCAGAAATTTGAATTAAGTACCAAGTATTGCGCGTATTTCATAGTAGTGCTGTATTTAGCAAGTTCTGTCAAAGTCAAGGCGTGTGCCACAAATACCATTGTTTTGTATTATTAGAATATAGGTTGAGTAATACGAAATAAAATAATACAGTATTCCTCTGACATTGGTTTATAAAAAAAAATCGTTTAGTAGTGCCATTTTTTTTCAGAGGTAGGTCACGCTCACATCTCCTCGATAACGATATCGATCGCTTGGATAATGTTTGTTTCGTCAGCGTTAAAATTTTTAGAAAGAGAACTTGCCTTGGCATTATGTATATCTGCTTTAAGACAATAGTGATTAACAATAGGCGAGCGATTACCGGCAATGTATTTAGAATCGTATTCTAATATCAGATTAGCTTACGGCTTTACATTCGTCAATAAATAATTTTATCTTCTTGCTAATTCCGATACTACATTAAAACAATTTAATAAGATTGTGGGATTTAAGTGTTTATTATATTACGTAAGAAAGTAACTAAACAAATAAAAATATGCTACTCGCTAAGTGCTGTGGCGAATGTTATGTACGCCTTACTTGTTGTACATATCAGTGACTATAATTATTGTTTAATACTAGTGTAACTAGGTGTAACTGATAGTATATGTACAATGTGGCAGTGATTGTGGGATTTAAGTGTTTATTATATTACGTAAGAAAGTAACTAAACAAATAAAAATATGCTACTCGCTAAGTGCTGTGGCGAATGTTATGTACGCCTTACTTGTTGTACATATCAGTGACTATAATTATTGTTTAATACTAGTGTAACTAGGTGTAACTGATAGTATATGTACAATGTGGCAGTGCTAATAAACAAATAAATAAGAATAATATATTATATTTCTAAAAGACTTTATAAGAAGGGTCATAAAAAATATTCATGTTCCTATCTCATAGTAAATGATTAAAAAGTTTCCAAAGTAAAACGTATGACTCGTGACTAAACATCGATTTGAAGCCGAAATCATTATATTAACCTATCGCTAGATACATCGCATTATCTATCGCTATATATTCGGTTCGAAAATGTACAAATAAGAATTAAGTTGGACATGTTCACAACTGATGATAACAGCTATAAACTATAAATTGAACGTAGATACGCAAAAACGATTCAGCTCATAAAACGACACTTTTACAATAGATGATTGAAGTTTAAATCGTATTTTTGCTCAGTGATATTCTATTTTGTTAATAAATTGTTCAAATTAACATATTTCGATCAAGATGTTTTTACTAATGCAAATATAGACCTTATAGACTAGAACTAATTTTACATAATTGGTTAATTTTCGACCATACTGTGGGTTGGATCCTTTTTGCGCATCTACGTTCAATTATACCTATGTTTATTAAAAATATATAAATAAAAAAATACTTTATTTATCACGTAGGCCAACAAAGTTGCACTTATGATACGTCAAAACAATTTATAAGAATAATAATAATTATTATTCTTATATTATTCTAGGGAAGCAAACGTTGATATCACTTAGAATTGCTTATCGATTTCGTTTGTAAGTCGAATAACGTTTAGGGCAACATTTACGACGCATATTTCATACAATTTTTGAATTAAAATCAAAAGGAGCTAAATCGTTTGACATTGCTCTGGACGATGCCACTCGCCAATTTCGTCGCGGATTCGGCGAACATCCGTCCTCTGTGACGGTCAAAGTCAATGTCACGAGATACGTAACAATACGTAAACACAGGTTACGGGATTGTGTGGTTAACAATTGACAGCATGAGCTCAGACCAAGTATTGAACTAAAATATATGTAAATACGGGAAATGTAGATAAATATTTCTTATTTCTTATTACATATGTGTGAAATTCCTTGACGAACATAGTTTCAAATATTATGTTTAATTTTCTAATATATTATAATAAATTTCTGCATTCAAACTTATAAACAATAACTCATTTGTTTTTTTATTTGTAAAACAGTGACAATATATTTTTATTATTTGAAAATAGAATACATTTTGCCATATTTTCCATTTTTAAATTTCGAATAGCTCTCCCTATAGTCTTTGAGTAGTTCTTATCAAGCTAGTTTGACGCAATCAGGCATAGATGGAAGGGAGCCTCTTATAGATACACTTCTATACTTATTATATGGAGAGTTTGTTTGAACGCGGTAATCTCAGGAACTAATAGTTCGAATTAAAGAATTATTTTAGTGGTGGATAGCCCATTTATCGAGTAGGCTTTTGTAGGCTATATAACATCACGCCATGACCAATAAAGTGGTGCATTAATGACAAAATCTGCAAAAGCGGGAAAAAAGGGTTAAAGTTATGCAATAATCAGGTATGGCAGAATTATTCCTCTTAAAAGTTTTAATTAAAATTTAATTATAAAATAAGGCCCGCTGCATCTGTCTGCCTATCAGAGTACGATAAACTCAAAAACTATGAACGGATTTCGATGAAATTTGGTAGGGAGATGGGTTGAGACTCTGAAAAGGTCGTGAGCTACTTTCTATCCCAGGAAAATAAATAGCGGGACATCTATCCCGAAAAACTCTTTGATACGAGCGAAGCCGCTAGCAGTCATAAAATGTTCAATACATTTGTACCTCACTCTTAGAGCGAGGCCCCATTAGTGCGTTGCGCTGCGTTGCGTCGTCGCAGCGTCGTCGCTGCGTCGTTTTCCATACATTTTTTATGACGTGCCCCATTAGACCGTTGCGTCGTCGCGCGCGACGTTTCAACGGATCGACGGACAAGAGACGAAGCGGGGAGGGTGATGCGCTGCGTTGTCGGAGCTCCGCTGCGCCGACGGACAGTGATGCACTGCTAGAGGAGGAAGCTAGAACTGAGACGCAGCTGCGTCGGCGTATACCCTCTTGCGTTGCGTTGGCGCAGCGTCAACGCAACACAGGTGTGGCATACAATGCGTTGTTCCGTTGCGATGACGCGACGCAACGCAGCGCAACGCACTAATGGGGCCTCGCTCTTAGATTAGCTTTGCACGAGAGGTTATGAGTGCTCTGATGACATAACAGAAACTAGATGGAATAATTCGCTTCATCCGCCACGTTGGGATCCATGTGCGATCGTAGCCCCCCTTGCCCCCTATACCTTCCCCTCCCCTCGGATAATCACACTTCCAGACGTTTCGTATCCCCTCATGTTATTGTCTTTGGCAGACCACGGTGATGCGTGATAGAGATTTTTGTTCATGCTGTAATTATTTTGCTTGTACAATATTGGTATTAAGGTTATGAATGTTATTTTGTGGATATTTAAGGTCGCATAACTAATATTTTGATTGTTTTTGATGATATTTGGTTGTGGCGTATAAGCATACATACCACATTATATTTGGGGAATATACTGCTTCTCAAGTCGTGTGTGTCAAAACTATTATAACTATTTTTGTACAATGATACAATTATTAGAGGCTTATGTCGTATTAAAACCGTAAGCAGTGTAAGCACAATAGAACTTAATCGAATATGGTAATTAGACAAACTCATCGCTACGTTTTGCGCAAATCATGACCATCTCGAATGTTTTTGGCAACTATAAAAAGACAGTATCTGTTTACAAGTCTCTCAATCATGACCATCTAGAATATTTTTGACAAGTATACAAAGACAGTATCTGTTTACAAGTCTCTCAATCATGACCATCTTGAATGTTTTTGGCAACTATACAAAGACAGTATCTGTTTGCAAGTCTTAAACATGGCCAGCCTTGTCCCACAGGGCGCAGGTCCCCCATATGCAAATGCACAAACGAATAGCTGAAAGCATTATCCACGTGTGCCGCCACGAGGATCATGCAAGCCGCGAGGGGATTCATGATAATTGTCTCGCGTTAAACAGTTTCTTTTGTTTTTTAATAGATTATATCGGTTGTATCAAAGCGATATGTAGTTCTTTTTAAAGGATTTCGTTTATCTCACAGCGTTGCTATTTCAATAAACTAGGTTGTCAAAGTGTCTGAAAATTTTAGTAAAAATATAAGGTTTAGACATGTTCGGTTGTTTGTTTGAAATAAACGCATCGATGATTTGGATAATTTTTGGCATAGATGTCCTGAATTAACAACAGTGGGATTATTATTCTGGAAAAAGTATTAAGTATGGTCTGACCAGGAAATTAAAAAACCTGCTTTCGCTTTTTGTTTTAAAGTTAAATTTTGTTAGCACCGTGTTTGGGTTGAAAGGTAACAAATTGTATTAAACGTTTCCTTAAACTAATAAATATATCGAAATTATAGTTTCTAAAAAGATTTTCATCGTAGACCACTCGCATCCAGAATAAATTAGTCGTTTGGTGAAGTGCTTTCGACTATGATTCGGACATAATGGACGTATAAATGATGTTAACTGTGCATTTCCTGTTTCGAAAATATGTTTTCGAAAAAGGCGACGTGATTTTCAATACTAAATATCTGTAGTTAAAAAGAGCACATTAAATTAGATGTTGATGAAATTAAATGTGCATTACTAAAATCTTTCATATTATTAATGATAGAATTAAATTATGTAAACATAATATTTATTGGTAAGATTAATATTTATTCATTCTAATTTACAATCACATGATATTTTTACTACTCGATAACAGATGGCGGTATAAGATATTAAAGCGAGCATACAAATCTACACGTCCATAATTTTAAGTAGGCAATTCAAACTGTCCACTAAAAATAAAGATCCGTTACGCTTCTAAAACGTCAATTATAAATTCTACGGCGCGAGCAGTAATCGATTATAAGACCGTATCGATTATGGCTGTTAAATCGATTATCCGTAAATAGGTGACCGGACAAAGTATGGGAACCATTATCTGGCAATTAAAGTGGTCCGAAATAAGGGTAATTGTACCGTAGACTTGCTCAAATGGTTTCAAGCTATTACATGTGGTGTACTTTTGCGTGCCAATGTTTTTTTAATAAAACCTCTTTTATATAAATTGGCCTGTACTAAAAGTTACATGGTAAGTTTTGTTTTGATTAGTCTAATTTAGGGAAATAGTTTTTATGGCTTTCAAAATTTTGTTTAAAAGTGTATTAATAATAATTCTATAACAAGCAAGGACAATTACTTGCGTAAAAACAAAATACGTATTTTTATCAATAATTTAGAATAACAACGTGGTTTTCCTTTTTAAAGATAAGTGATAATGTACAGGTGTCGTAATTAGGTATAATGTTGCTTATCCGTTGAGTAATTTTTGTATATAAGTTAAAAATAAAATCGTTTGAATTTAATATCAATTTTTTTAAATTAATAATATGTTCTTTCCTGTAACATTGACTAACGCGCTTTGTAACTAGGAATAATTGATATTCAGCTTCTGAACACTCTGCATGTCTCTATTGATAATAGCTTTATATTCTTTTCATTAGTGGGACTTTTGTTCCGGTAAAAGTAAGTAACATAGTGTTATAGTTGCAAGGTAACAAAAGTTTATTTTAAAACAAAAAGCAATAGCGCCTCCAAAAGCAGGTTTTTTATTTTCCTGGTCAGACAATTCTTACTTTTTACTTAACCTACAAATAAATTTAACCCTGTTTACAAACTAAGCTTGTATACGTGATTTATTGTAGTTTTCCTTAGCAATTACCACAAGATGACGTGTGGTGTCTTGCACCGAACCTACCAATACTGGTGGTCGGGGAATGCCTGTGGTTGCATACTGTTTGTGAAAATAAAGGGAAATTTAATGAGGATTATTGTAACTTGGACGGTGGTACGTACCTATAAACATTCCTTATTGATACTTTTTGAATTATATAATGTAAAGTGATTGGAGTATTGTACTGTGGTGTAGGGCGGTCAAGCGAATTGTTGTTAATAGTTCTGAAAGGAAATAATTCATTTGAACCGTAAAATTTTATACATTATTTAGAATCCGGTAGTATTATCTCTACCACCGGTTCGGAAAGCAGTTCTCACTAGAGAAGAACGAAGAAAGTCTAGTGTTGCTCTTTTCAAAATCCGTTTAAGATAGAAACTACAGTACATGATACAAAAAAAGAAAATACAGTTGTTTTTTTATTGTTGTTTAGAGCAGTTCATTTATATGCTCGCAAAATAGGCAATAAATGAATTCTAAATTTCCATTCCTTCGATACCGATACAAATATTTGTATGATTTGCAAATATTTGTTTCGTGTCTATATGATCGAAAGTCACTTGAAATGTACTTGTATTGACCTCACATGATATGACACCGTTAAATCTATATTAAGCGAAATAAACGTGAAAGTAATTGTAATTTTTTTACTTTTTAAACTCAAAAATCTCGCGCCACGATTGCTGGCACCATATGCGTTACTACATATGTGTCCCATAAAACGCATTTTTTTACGACTTTTTTACCTTATTCGGTGTTGCAGACTTAATGATCAGAAAGGGTGACGGCGACAGGCCGAGATATAGCTATTTTTAAACATCTCAACTGCCTAATGACAGTTTCTTAAAAAGCAATAATATAAACATCTGTGTACGGTTTCGGTTTTTTGTATCCCATGTTTATACTAATTTGGTAGTTTTTTGTGGTCTGGCAACTTTTATAGAGAGTCGGTAAAATTTAAATTTAGAATTATTTTGGTCCTGTAATCATTAATAAATAGCCCATAACCTGCTTCAATGCTGTTTTACACTTGTAATGAGTGAGTACACTACATAACGTTATAATTTTAATTAACCTTGTTGAGTCTATTAGCTGTGGTGCAATAAAATAAATAAATATCCCTGATTCCCTACGCTATACATTATTTTGACAGTTCATAACAAACACCATATACATAGCTTATTTTATGGAATTGAAAATTGGTGTACAAAATACCATACCGCGCTAATTTCACAAAGTTAACTTTACCCGGCCGTGTCATGAGGTTACAATATCATAGCGAATAAGATCCCTGGGCCCTTATTCTGTATGATAGTGTAAACGCGTAACGCGGCCGTGTCATGTTATCTTCGAGAAATGTGCGTGGAATGGTATTCTGTAAGCCAAATTTCTATAGTCCTAAACATGATGCTTTGTGTTACGTGCTTGTTACGCACTGTCAAAACAACGTGCGGGATAGAGAATAAGGCCCCTGTACTATATTACTGCTGGGCATGCGCCTATACTACCGGGAAGATTTTAACTATTTTGTGTATGGTTTTAATTTCTGGTGTATGATAATCAAGAAAAATAAACTTACTGCCGGATAAAACTGCGACGTCTATGACGTATGCTATCACACGGTGTGTTGTCCACCGATTGGTGCTGGAGTTCTGCGACTCTACGTCTTTTCGCTGGAACAATAAAAAAATACAAATTAAAACCATGGAGTTGTCAATCTTATCGTTTTGTTAAAATAAAAATATGTTGCGGCTTTTATCACGGTTTTTATATTTTAATTTTTTCTCGACGTTTCGAAGACTTTGCAGCCTTCAAGGGCACATCCGAAAAGTCATAGTTAGAATATGTACCTATATTTTACATTTATAGAAGTATTGTATGTAAGAATTGTTTGTAAAGCCTGGTGAAAATGATAATAATGCTGATGAGGTAACAACCAGCATGGAACAGCCTGGGCAATTGTTAATATTGAATTAAATATTTTAATTGAAATAATGTATTCAAATCCTTGAAATGTTAACGTTATTTAGATTTAGTACATTTTTACCACCAGTTCAGATAGCAGTTTCCACCAGAAAAGGGGAGAAATTTAATTTGGTTTCGAAGAAGGGACAACTTTCAACTGACCATAGTTACAATTTTGATACTAAGTACCAAAAAATAATAAAGTGTTATGTATTCAAGGATTCCTACAATATAAGGAAGTTCAATAGCATGTTAAGTCCCTAATAAAATTATCGCAATTATGTTTTCATGGCTTCGAAAGTTATCACGAGGTTAAAGAAAACTTAATCTTACACGCAATGTCGTAATCACAATAACGATTAATTCAGTTTACAAAAAATGTAATCACAATAATATATAGTTCAATTTAAAAAAAATCTAAAGGAATTTTTTTTTAAGACGATTACTAATTTTAAAGTTGTCATTAATGTTTTGATTTTTTTGCGAGTAAAATTACTCGTATTAATTATATGAGTATTGACTCGTAACACTTCATGTTTCAGGGTGACGAGCGCAATGTAAGGCCATGTACTTTGTAATTAAGACTGCTCTCTGATATTTATAAATACATTACATTATATTGGCATCAACATTGCTATTGACAAGTTCGTACTATCATTAAATGCTATAAAAAGTGTACTTCATAATCTACCCTAGTTAGTTTTGCTTAATTATTCAGATAATATGTTTGTTGGTTTCAAATTTTTAAATAGAAACGGTTAATAGGATCTTTTGCGTGAAGATAAGCAATCTTCAGCCACTCTAGAGAGTGATATAGTCTTTTTTATTCCAGAATATATAGTTATTGTTTTATTCCGAAAAAAAAAACACAAGAAACAAAAGAAATTCAATCCAAAATCTGGTCTAGACGTTTCGATAATTTCCCAAATTACAACAGTAGTTCCAACGCTCAAGATATTGAGATTAACTTCGTTAGCTCGCGGTCCTTGGTGTGACCTTGTCGCTTTATCCGTGAACTTGCAAGGTCAGCGTGACCTCCAAGCGACGACCTCGAAATAACAGTATACAAAGTACCTTAATTGTAGTGTATTTTTTCAGATGGGAAGCACCATGCCTAGAAATAGTGATCTACTAGCTTTTGCTCGCAGCTTCGTCGGCATTAAAGAGTTTTCCGGGATAAAAGTACAGCTATACATTTTCTCGGGGTAGGAAGTCTATAACCTTCCTATGGTCTTAAACTATCTCCATACCAAATTTCATAAAAATCCGTTGAGTAGATTTTGAGATAATTAATAACATACAGAGAAACGGAAAAGAGGACTTTGTTTTAAATATGTTTAGATAGATATATTACGTAAAGAAAACTTTGATACTTTGTAGCCCATTTTAAGCGCATTGTACGCACCGAGTGTGTTTGGCTCGATTAAAGTTTATATAGAAGAGTACAGAAATATAAAATTTATGTTTAATATGTCTCACAAATATATTAAAATTGACGGTTTAATTTGGACCACAGGCTAACCATTAGGAACTATAAACATACATACATACATACATAACATCACGCATTTATCCCCGAAGGGGTATGCAGAGGTGCAACTAGGGCACCCACTTTTCGCCAAGTATGTTCCGTCCCATGATGTGATAGGGGGCGAGCCTATCGCCATATCGGGCACAAATTCCAGACTCCGGGCTGATACTGAGCAGAAAAAACCCAAATATCACTTTGCCCGACCCGGGATTCGAACCCAGGACCTCAGAGCGCTATTGTACCGGGCATGCAATACAACTACGCCACCGAGGCAGTCTAAACATAATTTAAAAAATATTGGTAGTTATTTTATTATGATATAATATCATCACGACGAAAATTATTGTGAATAGATTTTGGACAACTAATGTAATTTCCTTGAAACTACAACTACAAAAATCATGATAATAAAAAAAATCCTCAGTGGCGATAGCCTAGTTGGATGTGGAACGGATTGCTGAAACGAATATCCGCAGGTTCAAATCCCAAGGGCACGCACCTCTGATTTTTCTAAAGTTTATGTGTGTGCTCTTTGTGAATTATCACTTTCTTTAGCGGTGAAGGAAAACATCGTAAGGAAACCTGCATTCCTGAGAAGTTCTCAATAGGAATTTTGAAGATGTGTGTAGTCTACCAATCCGCACTAGCTCAGTTTCGTGGACTGAGACCAAATCCCTCTCAGTAGTAGTTGAGGCCCGTGCCCGCTAGTGGGACAGTATATAATACAGGGCTGATATTATTATTATTATTGCTAACTCCCGTCTCACCATAAAATTTGAATGAGAAACCCTTGATCAATATTAACACTATATTATTATGTAGGTATGATAATTGCCCTTCCTCAATTTCATTCCTTATCAGTCTGAGCTGATGAGTCAATAATGATTCAGGACTTTGCTATTTATAGTAAAGGCTATTTTCAATTGAACTTCCTAACGGTTTCTGCCGGACCGGCCTTTGATCCCTACCATAGACATTCCATGCCCATTTTTTTTTCAATTATCATTGCGCAAAGGTATAATGACTATAGAATATTATCTATGGTTTCCGCGGACGTGTTCCGTATCCGGTCGCGTTATGGAAGAGTGAGCGCTAAATCCGTTTCGCGAATGAGTCAGTGTAGGACCTACATGAGTTGGAGCGACGATGGAATTTGAAGAAATTAATTTTAAAGAATTTATTGTATGAATTAAGATTTTGTTTATTATAAAATGTAAGTTGTAGTTACAACATCTATAATTCGAGGTTACTAGAAGGGCAGATTATTTTGAAAATATCCACCAATATAGACGTTTTTCTTTAACTTAGATTGTTAAGTAATCAATAAAATAAATACGGAAAAAAAATTATTAGACGCGTCGCTAATAAAAGTAATGTATTTCATTTTATCTATCACGTGCTAAGCATTCTCAACAATCATGGAAACAATAAACTTTATATATCTCTATATTAACAGGTACGCGTAGAAAAACCTTTGTATTCTATTTTAAACGTATTGCGCACACGTGTGAATATGGAGTTTCGCATAAAATTATTGCATACGGATAAAGAAGCAAATAAATTAATATTTAAAGTTCATATATAGATGGAATGCACAAAAAGAAAGTTTATGTATAATATGTGTTAAAATATATTAAAACCGTTCGTCGAATTCAGACTACTAGTAAAACTACTAAAATAAATGTGTTATTATGTTCCCTGTGGACTCCAAATCAGCTGGAGCGATTTAATTTAATATTTAGATTATCCCTGCGGGTGATCCTATGGAGTTTTGTAGCGATCAGACCGCCAGAATTCATCTGTCTATAAATAATTATTGCTACCCGTGTGAAGCCGAGGTAGTCGCTGGGCTTTCATAAAGAAAGTATAGAATCAAGTATGATTTTCAGCAAAAAATTCTACTACTTTTAAATTTGTAGACAAATCCGGGAAAAGACGGACATATGGCCACTATACTCACAATATACTGATGGCTTTATCCATGTAGGCCTATACTAATTCAATTCACACACCGTTCAATATAATTGGAGCTGTGCCTAGAATAATATTTAAGAAGATTACAAGTTTTTTAAGTAATCTCACACTTTCGACTTTGAGCGTTCTTTTGTTACAGTTAAGATTTATTTTTCATGCGTTTTATTGTTTCCACAATAAAAGGGTAATATAAAGGCGATAAAGTAACATGACAAAGAAATTATGCAAAATAGATTATTTCAAAATGGATACAATGTAAATGTTATCAGATAGAACTTTTTTTTTATTGCTTTGAATGACGAGACGAGCTTGCCGTTCGTCTGATGGTAAGCTATACATTCGCCCATAAACAGTAGAAACACCATCCAACACCTTGAATTACAAAGTATTGTTTGGTATTCCACAGCGCTCGCCATCCTGAGATATGAGATGTTAAATCTTGTTGTGTCCACTAGTTATATTGACTACAATGTCATTCAAACCGGAACACAACAGTGACTACACACTGCTGCTTGGCGGCAAAAATTGACATTGCTGTGGTACGCATGCGGACTCTCACACATGAGAGACCTACCACCAGTAAACTTTAAAATAATAGATGTAAGGTTGAAGTTGATTTCGATATTTAAAACAATTGTTAATCATGAATTCTGCAAAGTGTAATGAGATTTTATTATCTGTACAAACATCCCAATTGCTTTTTTCGATTTAAACCGAAAATAGGCCAATTCGAACAAAGTTTTTTTAAAATGTTAACTTTACGTGAACACGAAAAGCTTAAAAATGGCTAGATTGATTTGGATGAGTCATATATTATGATAAGTTTTGGAGTATGACTAACTCATAGATAAGAAAAATTTGGAGCAGGAAAACTAAATATTTTTTGACTTTGTGCAAAATCATGTTTTACCCATGACTGTCACTTAGTTTACTAGTGGCAAGTTCTTGGAGGAATATATTGCGTAAGAATTTCTAGATGCGTTTAAACTAGCGGCAATATTTCAACAGCTCTTGACATTTAGCTAATGGTAGGATATATTTTATATCCGTCCGGATAGCGATCACCGTACATAAGGTGATAAAACCCACAGTGGCCCATGTACGTGTGTCACGTTTCGGGATAAACCTGTGTATATCCGGTTCCAATCGACCGGCACAATTGTGTCGACTGCCGAGGGGTAATCTCTCGTCAGTCGACATTTTATTGGACCCTACTCCATATACCATCAGGTGCAGTGGAGTTACTTTGCCGTGCGCGTATAAAAAAAACATATGCAGCTTGCCGCAAGTCGTGCAAGTAACAGGACAAAATTGCTGCAATCGACTAAAGTAAGTTTTCTTGCTAATCTAAACCACGCTTTAGACACATGTAAAGTCTCATCATTTTCAGTACATAATAACGTTCAAAGTAATTAACGCCTTGCATTATGCTGCTTGACGGTAAAAAACAATCTTTCACAATATTTTAATCCCTTATTGCATTATTGTCACAACACGTTTTTCTATGCAATATATTTATTATCTATGACGCATAAAGCAACATCTACACAGGAAAAATTTCGAGAGATGAGAACACATTATAAAGCAACATTACTTGACTGATGAGTTCTTTTATTCTTATTACCGATTATAAACAAAATAAATAAATGAGAAATAGTTCTAAAATATCAAAATAAAAAAATAAACTGTTTTACCCTCTTTTTAAAATAATAATATTAATTATATGCTTTATTACAAACCAGAAAAGTCTATATTAGCGTAAATTATAAAAAAATACCTTCATGGTTCCGTAACTGATGAGTTTTCTCATAGCGGTACAAAATATTCACACCCACTTGCACTCACATAATGTAATAGACTGGCTGATATATAATGAGTAATCTGATTATCTTTATCAATAACTCCAATAATCGTTATCAATGTATTTGTTTTGTGACGTCATTCGACAGCGCATGCTCCGGAAGGTAATGCCATGAGTATTGCGAATATATGAGATTGGGAATGTATTTTTTGCTAAAACATCGCTAGCTCACTATTACAAGATCCTATGTTAATTTTAATGTATGTTGGAAATATTTAAAAATACATTAACACATAGTTCTTTCTTTATTTGTCATTCGGGTCATTTTTATTTTACTGCAAAGACATAGTATCATGTGATATATATATAATTCAATTTGTACACCAAATAACAAACAATCTTGTAATCATGAGCCATTAGTTGACTGTATTTTATCTGGCTCAAAAAAAACACTTTTTTGCAATATCATCCTTACTTCAATGTTAAATTCATAAGAGCTTAGAATGAGACGAACAGATAGTCGATATCTTGCATTATAAAGATCACGTTTGATAGGAAATGTACATGATCATTATCATCATCATCAGCCAGTTGCAGTCCACTGCTGGACATAGGCTTCTTCCAAAGTACGCCACAGATAGTGTTGCCAGACGTCCCGTATTTACCGGGACGTCCCGTATTTTAGGCACATTTTAAAATGTCCCGACTGGACAGACTGTCCCGTTAATCGATCGATCTACGATTCATAAGTACTCACGCACGCACGACTCTGTTTTTAATAAATTTAATAAAAAGCGAGTTGATACCTAATTTAATTACGATTACATTTATATTGTTACAAATATGTTAAAACTGACTTGATAATCGGATTTTTTTTTAATGTCACAAAATTATTTTCTTTCTTACTTGTTCCGGGTAAAAAACTGAAATCCCGTATTTTTGCCCATTTAGGCATTTGTCCCATAAGGGACAGCCTATAAAGGCTGAAAAAAAATCTGGCAACCTTAGGCTCACTGAGCCCGGTCTGCTGCTGACATAGTAGGACAAATTCTGTTCCTGGAAAGGTTTTGACAGGGAATGATGATAGCATCATATTTATAATGATTTAGAATCATGGATGAGACCGCAGGAAGTCCTCCAACGACAGCATCGTGACGGTATCGCGGCAGTTTTATGATTCAGACTAAAGTCGAAAAGTCACTGTGAGGCAGGGGCAAAGAGTTGAATTTTCTGAAAGATGATACAACATGTTTGTACTAATACGCATAAATACGGTCTGCAAATCGTTCTAATGATAATTAGATATAAATTACTCCAAGGAAGCTGGCAGGAATCGGAATATGTGGATTCTTTGCTACTGCTGTGGCGGACCTCTAGGTTTTTTCACACACACACAATATCACGCATTAATCCTCGAAGGGGCATGCAGAGGCGCAACCAGGGCACCCACTTTTCACCAAGTATGTTCTGTCCCATGATGTGATGGGGGGCGAACCTATATATATCGGGCACAAATTCCAGACTCCGGGCTGACACTGAGCAGAAAAACCCAAATATCAATTTGCTTGATCCAGGATTCGAACCCACGCTGCCCTACCACGCATGTAATAAAACTACGCCAGTCAGGTTTTTTAATTAATTCTAAATCAGACTGGAAATGTATTTGCTGGTGGTGGGATATATTTTATATCCGTTCGGGTAGCGACTACCGTACACAAGGTTTTAAAACACGCCATAGTGGTCCATGTGAGTGTCGAGTTCCGAGATCAGCCTGTGTATATATAGTTCCAATAGGCCGGCATAATAGTGACGACTGCCGAGGGGTAATCATCTCTCGCCTGTTGACATTCTATTGGACCCCACTTCATTTACCATCAGGTATAGTGGGGACACTTTGTCGTGCTCGTATGAAAAAATCGCTTTATCTACAAGGTACAAACATACGTTACAAAATATAATCAATAAAATATAATAATATAGTTTCAGACGATTATATTATTATATTATTGGAGATAATAAGTCATACTTTCCTAATAATCAGTTTTGCGATAATTTTAAAGGAACGTGACCGAAATATACCGTATCCTGTCTATCGATTATTTTTATCAGTAAATTACCTAAATTAATGACTGAAAAGTCAATACGTCATACATATTAATGGGGTCAATAATGATTTCTTATGTTTACGCGAATGTTAGACATTTAAATTATGTTATAATTTTCTCCTAACGTTTCGAAGATTGCAGCGTGGTAACGGGACGAACACCACGAAGTGTGCAAAGTTCGGCAGAAGTTTTGGCAAAATTATAATATACAAACAGCGATAAAATCCGCGAAATAGTTTTATTTCGGGGTCCATAACATTGATGTTGTTTCAGTAACTTTCATTTTTAAAATTATAGTGAAGTGTTACTCGTTATGTTGACAGCGTCTGCCTCGCCTTCTAAATACATCTACATTGAAATTAAGAGATTTGTAAAGATTTATGGATGTTAGGTAAAATGTGGGAAACGTTAAATCAATTCCGATGAAGTTTGATCAAAATCAAATACGTTTTGAATATAAATTATAAGTACTTGAGTACCAAACACGGAACTAAAAGATATGCTATATTTCTCGGAAAAATTAAATGTTTATTACTGGTATCTGGTCATGAGTAATAATAAACCAAACATAATTGATTTAAGTTCCCCAAAAAGGTAACTCATATTGAATTGATTAGGTACTCTCTCTGGTCTGAGGATTGCGGTTAGCCGGTTGCCTCTGGAGCTGATGATTTCCTTCTAACGGTCCCTGACCAGCGCTCTTACAGCTGTGTAGAATTTGGAGGATGGCGTCTTTAACTTAGTCAGGTGATTTAGTTGGGGCATGACCGCGCGATCTTTTGCCTTTGGTGTTCCCAACACAATCAGTTTTTCAACTTTAATCGTCTCTGAGAATTGCGTGGCCGAAATATGAAGGCATTTAGAATATACGTAACTATTTTGAACCAAAGTGTTTATGAATGATATCCAAATAAAGATTTGACTTGTGTTTATGGACCTCTGCATACCCCTTCGGGGATAAATGCGTGATGATGTGTGTGTATGTGCGAGTTGTATTCGAAATTGGGTCAAGATTGTATTGGTGCGTTTCGCAGTTCAAGGAATTGTTAGCATTCTTCTCCAACATCATATATCGATTAATTACTAATTAAAATAAACTATACTTATTTATACAAAACAACTGCCTATGTCCAGCAGTAGACTGCATCAGGCTGATGATGATGATGATGATACACAACATCCTTGTGCTTGTAAATCAAGCAAAGTATTTTTTTTTTTACATTACGTTTGTTAGCCTGGCATGGGTTGGCTTTCAAGCAAAGCGCTGGTTTTAATAAGTTTGTACAATCAAAAGTATTTTTATGGTATGCTGTTTGACAAAAACATTGTTTCTTTCCCTGGAATATCGAGTAAAGTAATCATACTGGATCTCCTGTTATTCCATCCGGTAATATATTCACTACTCATAGTAGCAAAGCAATACTTTATAAGAAAATGTTTATACATACGTCTCTACTGAAATTCTTGGTTATAGACGCCATCCTTTTAATGCCATCCAAACTTGATCGCACTGCTTGATTTGATTTCACCATTTTCACTCGCAAATCACAATTTAAAATAAAAAATAATTTATAATCTGTTACACAAAATAATACTGTCAACGCAATCCAGACAAAAAACGTAAAACTGTTCTAATTTCAAATTCAAAATCATTTTATAAATTGTAACGTTAGAATTAGTTCATTTGTTTTCAATTACTGAATGAAGTTTACACGTATTTCGATTTTATACGGGATTTGAATGAGTAATTATAAGGAAAACCCTGGCTGTACGTCATAACCTACATAGTTACAGTACTTAATAGTAAATAAAGTCAATGTAATAAGAAATTGCTAGTCATTCTATGCGCATTTCTTTGTTTTAGTAACACTGACCTATATAATAAGGTGAAAGGGATTTTAGAAGACAAAGAAAACACAATTAAGATTGTAATAGATAGTTTAGAATAAACACAAGTCATTTGTATCGCGAAGCTGTAATGAGGAACAACTTAAAATCAGATGATTTCTAGCTCTATGTTTGAAAAAAATTGTAATTTTAATTTAATAAACTATTTAGTTTTTATATAACTACGTTTGGTGTGCGCAATTTGCGTGACATATTTTACTTACTATTACAAGAGAATTTAATTGAGATATTAAATTACCATAGGAATGGTAATATAATTTCTCAATCATTACCCAGTAGAGTACCTTCCATTATTTTGGAATTGTGTTATTTAAGGGCAGTAGAGAATAAATAACATCGAGTGACCCACCGTTCGATTGCGGGCCTTGGTTATATAAAACTAGCTTTTGCTCGCGGCTTCGCACGCGTGAAATCTTTTCGGTATAAAGGTCCCGTTTTATATTTTCCCGGGATATAAAATAGCTCATAGAAGTAAGGAGTAATGTAACTTTCTATTAGTGTAAATAAATTTAAATCAGTTTAGGAGTTCCTGAGATTAGTGCGTTCTAATAAACCGACAAACGGTTTAGCTTTATATATTAGTATAAATTTCATGTCAGTGATAAATGCCTTGTTACAGAAATTTTTAAAGGACACACACACACGCATCACGCATTTATCTCCGAAGGGGTATGCAGAGATGCAACCAGGGCACCCACATTTCGCTAAATATGTTTCGTCCCAAGATGTGATAGAGGGCGAACCTATCGTCATATCGGGCACAAATTCCAGACTCCGGGCTGATACTGAGCAGAAAAACCCAAATACCACTTTGCCCGACCCAAGATTCGAACCCAGGACGTCAGACCGCTATCGTACCGCGCTTGCAGTACAACTACGGCACCGAGGCAGTCTTAAAGGAAAACATAATTTAACAGAGAAACAATATTAAAACTTAGTTATTCAATGCCGAATACCTATAATTACGTAATATCAAATGCTACGTTTAAAACCAGACTGGAAATAATAAATAACTAAACAATAATTACGTACAGACACCTAGCTTTAGAAAATGGCGGCCATATTTCACCCTCAGTCACCTTCCTATAAATAATAGTATAAATAATACATGCGCGGTCAGAGGTGCATCGGGTTATCAGTTTCATCTTGGATGGGATATGCAAGAGTGGCAGCACCAATAACCAACAGAAATTTTGTGAGGTTTTAAGTCTAAGTTCTAGCTTAAGACCCTCCTCCGAGCAAACGGCCTTGAATATTCTTGTCATACATTTTTGGTGCCTGAGTTATGGCGGGAATTGGCAGTATTTGCGAATAATTTATTTAAAAAATAAATTGTAGGTATTTTTTTCAATTTGAAACTACCAAAATATTGCTTATTAAATTGTCTATTGATTTATTATTATTGTTTATCGTCTCATAATTATCTTACTAACATAAGTATGAGGACCGTTTACTAAGCCAAATGAGTCTATGTTACTTGATTAATGATAATAAATAAATAGTGTCGGTTGCAAATTAAAATGATTTGTACTTTAGGAGGAGATGCAGGGAATCAACAATTTTTGTTGCATTTTTTATTGTGAAATTAGGATCATCTTTTTAAATATGTGAAACTACCACAGTTAAGATATCATATTGTAAAAATATGTTTTATAAATTTCGACTAGATAGTTTCTTAATATACAATTATTGCACTTTTTGCTGGGAAGAACAACTTAAGCAGGGTTTAGATTAGCATTCAAAACTTGTATGAGTTATCTTTCGCAAACAGTCTAACTTCTGCAAAATTTAAAACTTACAGGACTTTCGGTAATTCGCACGCGTATAAAATGATTAATTGATTGAAGAATCAGCGTTGGTGTAACCGCATCTGAAAGTTTTTGCGCAATATATTGCTAAGAGAATTTGCTAGTTTAAACATGCAGATATTTGACTAAAGTATGAATGGGTCAACTCGATTAGATAGCACTTCTTCGCTGACAATCGACGTGAAGAGAATCTATTGAAGGGAAGTGAACCCAAAAATAAAAAATCGTATCTAATGCCCTCATATTCTTCAGTTCTAAATGAATGACGTATTAAATTATGCGCAGTGAAATACCAAACAATACTTTGAAATTCAAGGTGTTGGATGGTGTTTCTACTATTTATGGACGGTCGTATCGCCAACCCTCAGGCGAACGGCAAGCTCGTCTCGTCATTCAAAGCAATAAAAAAAATCCATAAACGTTGATTAGAAAAATAGCAGTTGCTATGACGACAAGTTATTGTTCGCAATCGACAGGCAAAAACATCACCATTAAGCTATTCGCTACGTAAATAATACGTACATCCGAGGATACTATGGGTTTCCCGTTACGTACCCTTTCCGTACTAACAACAATTTCATTATAGGCCTTTTCTTCCTAGACCGCAAACTGATGATGAATTTGTATTCGTGGGGTTTTGGGGCAAGCATTGCCTTATTTAGTTTTATATTTAATTTCAAAAACATTACTTGTAAGTCTTAATACTTTAATTCATAAAATAGCAAGTCTTTTTTAGCAATATCACTCTTAATTCTTTCAAAATAAAAGTCACATGTTGCACTCTTATTACCCGAATAAAATCAATCTGTGTCTCAATTCGCATGAGATCAAAACAAAAAGTTTAAATATCGAACGTTCTTTCTATTGTTGTTAAGCAGTATCTGTTTAAAGACAAAAAGGCCTTTATTCACAAATGCTACTTAGCTAAGTACAGAATCATGCTGTGATAATAAAGCTGTTTCTTATGCTTTCTACATATCCACAGTGTATAAGCAGAGGAGCGCTGTAGGCTGCTATTGGGATGAACTTCAGTTGCTGAACAAAGTTAAACAAAACCAAGGAAAACTATGATATTGCCGATACTGCGTTCGGGCGCACGGTGTGTCCTCATAGTATCGTTTATGAATACAAGTGTATGTACCGCCAGTACCCCGCAGAGGCAAGGTCATGTCTTCTGCGGTTGTTCTCCGTCCCTAATGCACGCCCACGCATGGAGGGACATTTGTCGCGGACATAATCACACAGTCAAGTGTGTATTCCTCGTGGTTGTAATTACACATAAGGACTCGCGAACATTTCTTCTCCTACTCTCTTGCTCCCATCCTAAAGGGGTTCTCATCTTTCATTCACTTTTCTTCCCAATTCCCAAGAGTGAGTGCACTCTCTTCCGGGCCTTTGCAGTTGCTAAGCCGGGGGTTTTCAATATCTCTTTCGCAGGTTTTCCCTCAGTATAGACAGCAAGGACGTTTAATGTAAAAATAAATATTGCCAGTAGAATTTAACCAATGTATTTATTATGAATTATAGTACTACACTAATACATCAAAGTGACGGGCGTGGCTTGAACCAAACTCAGTGCCACGGCTGTTTCGTCATTCATCTGTTTAAAGAATTTTTCCTGTAACTACGGGACTCACATGTATATGAATTAATTGTAAACAAGAATATAAAAAAAGGTTGGATATATTCTTTATCCACCGAGAGAGTGACCATACACAAGGTGTTAAAACTCGCCCCAGTGGCTCACGTAAGTGTGTCGCGTCCCGGGATTAGCCTGTCTATCTAGTTCAAACAGACCGGCACAATAATTTCTACTGGCGAGAAGTACACATTTTTTGTTAGTCGCATTTGCATCGGGACCCCAATTCGCTTACCATCAGGTGCAGTGAGGTAATTTCACAGGCACGTATAATAAAGTAAAAAATAAATTCACCTGAGTTCATCTTGCATAAACCATTCAATATCGAAGGACAATAATTCAAGATGGCTGTTGGATAATCGACGCGTCTCGCAGAGTTATTGGTTTACCGCGCAATCGCACTTCATAACTATAAATTACTCCGTTATAAAGTTGCACCTCTATTTATAATTATTTATTTATGGGCGCTAACGAGAAATTACGAGGTGCGCGTATGTCAAATTATGGTAGGGATGGGATGGACACGGTCTGTTGTCGATAGACCGAAACATTGATACTTATTTTTCTATTTGAATATTTTTTTATTTGGGCACGGGCAAGTGACTAAACTATAGGTGGTTAGAGATTTATGGTTATTTTCTTAATTCATTTATATTGCAATGATTATGTAAAAAATAAATAAGGTTTTTGAAGATCGCAGAGCGATACAATATTTTTCGTTGGTCCACATTTTATTTAGACTACTCCAAAGCCTTTTGCATCAAGATAAGAAAACTGACATTTATAACACAAACAAACATATACACACGCCTTTTATTCCCAAAGGAGTAGGCAGAGGCGCAACTAGTCCATCTACTTGCTACTACCTACTTATATACCGTGTGTATTCCATCCCATGATGTGATAGGGGGCGAGTCTACCTCCATATCGACTCCGCCAGCACAAATTTCAGACTCCGGGCTATTACTGGCAATAAAGCCTAATATCACTGCCTGATTTGGGGATCAAACCCGAGACCCCAACACCGCAATTGTATAATACAGCGCTATTAGGACAGTCCTAAAAAATAACATGTCTTAAAAATAATTTGTTTTGTGACATTACTTTACAAATGCGTCATTAATAAAAGAATAGTAACAAATTACTAAGCTTGATTGATTAGAGAAATACAATGCTTTAATAAAGTCGAAACGTTTAAATGAGTAATGATTATTTTAATGCTACCTCGTTACTGCTGGCATTATATCGACTCATTTATTAAATGAGACAGTACTTAAAGGGTTCGTATTTGATTCTTAGATCAGACATTTTTTTGACGTGAATAAATATTACATCAGACGATAACTCTTCCGTCACCATGTTATGGAACGAAAATAATCTTTCGAGACTAGAATGAGATTCATAATACTTGCAGTCTTAAATATATAAAAATTAATTCTCTATTTACCTTGGTCACGCCATCACGCGTGAATGGCGTGACCAATTTCACTATATCTTTTTGTTGTGTTTGTTATTGTCAGGAGACGGTTCTTATGAAAGAAAAAAATCAAAAAATTGCGCGAAAAATTAGAAAATTTAAGAAAACTTAACGACAACATTAATTTTTCATAACTGTCAGTGGTTTGAAATAATTGTCAGCGATCGACAGAATGCGCGCGTGCATACATAGTTAAGACAGGACAACGTCTGTCGGGTCAACTAGTCCGAGAATATAATTTGAACTCTATGTTACAATTTGTCTTTATCGATATCTGACTCGATATAAAGCAGCGCTACTAACTATCTGATTCCCCATAAAATCTTGATATTACGTTATCAGTCTCGGTTGTTGTGCCGGCATCGTTAATCCACGTCAGGGCTAACAGTATTTGTATCATTTGTATGCATTAGATTCACTAGTCTAGTTGTAGATGTGTTTTGGTTGGTAGAAAATTGTATATTTATTTATTTTATAACGAAAAAATCTATTTTTTTCACTTATTTTGGCATTCTATGAAAGAGGGTAGTGTCAGGTAGTTGGTATGTCATAAGAAATAGCTAAATATGTTTTAACACCATGCATAAAAAGTCTATTTCAGTAACATAAAATGTAAATAAAACTTAGATAACTTATGGTACCATTAAGTTTGGGCGACGAGGGTAATCGTAAACTAATTAGGAAAGACATAAATTACTACAAAGTTAAAAATAGTGTTACGATACTGAAGCGACTTTGATTAAAATATTAAGAAATATCACACTTTTAGAAACACTTTCACAAATATCTCACCAACTTGTTATAACATAAGATGTTGTTATGTTTTGTCACTTCTTATTATGTTTTATCTGTTTTGTTTGTTATTCTAAATAATATTAGTAACAAATATTATTATTTTAGCCGCTGTACTAATATATAAATTTGCATGCTGTGGTCTCATATAATTGAAGAAGCACGTCACATTGATAATTATACCAATATTACGACATTGTATTTATTATATGCCGTGTATCCTTTGTTGGAGGTCCTTAAATAAATAAAAATAAAAATAAAACTAACTGATCAGTACGACTGTCAACGACCTACAACTCCAGTCTGTCAATGCTCAGTGTTGTTATAGCAAAATGTGTCACAAATACCCTCACAAAAATATTTTTATTCTAACAATAGAATATTTTATATCTAAAATATAAAAAGTTTTTACCGAATACCGAGAAGGTCCGAAAATTCAGTGCATTGAAACCGAAAAACACAACACTATCGTAATTAATACATAGTAATTTACCGTTATTGTTTCTCTGAACGTGATTAATATAAATGTTTGTAATTAATGTTTCCAGTGGTTCCCTGGCGAGTGGAACTCGTATTGTGCAGTGGAACAGTTCCAATAGGGGTTGGTACGAACAAAATTTATCATGACACAAATAGTTGCAGGAAACATTATGAATTGATAAGTCGATTCCAGACTATATGGGTCATGGGTCGGGACAACTGGTTCCGAATCCTAAGTCTGGTAACATTGTGTGGGTTAATACGATTTGAACATGTGTAAATAGTAACATTGAAAGTATTCCCCGCCAATTGGAAGATATATTATCCAATACTCAAATGTATAAAGCTTTGTTTATCTACATTAGTCGCACTATTAAGAAAATTTAATTGTAATTTGTATCAAAACTTCTATTTGTATTTTATAAATAAGAACTGTTTGTTTATCGAATGTAGTAGGTAAAATAATTTATGTATGCGTCTGTAGGACTTGTATCCATGGACAGAAATAAATAAAAATAATAATAATAATAATACGATTTGAGGATCCAAAAATGTTGGTTTGGGGACGGTGGTCGTAAACTAGGCTAATTTGGACAATGTTTGTTAGTGAGTTGATCTAACAGCGTTGTGGGGTCACAGTAAGGAAGAGAAAATTTCATACGATTTTCTATTATATATCGTGGTCATAAGGTCTCTAGTTGCAAATACCTAATTTTCTTATTTTAATAAATTGAATACGTCTAAGGTATTCTGATATATATAATCTATATTTACAAATATTTATTTATTTACACATCTTTTAAAGAAGGATGGTTAGAAAGAAGTTCCAAATGGAACCTCCATTATGCACGTCATAATTGCTTTAAAACATGGCGTCATACCAACAAGGTATTTTCTTGATGATTTTGTATCAATCATAATATTCCACTCTACATTGGTGATTCATTAATAAATTGCATTAAGTGAAAATTAATTATTTAAAATGACCATCAAATAAGACTTAAGTATATTAGTCATCTAATTAGTGTTAGAATTTGACCATAAACCTCTAACACAGCTTATATTATTATATATTATTGTCTATTTTGTTTGAAACTACCAAAATTATTTTCCATGTCGTAAGCCGCGGTATAGAAATGAGTTTTATTATTATTCGCAATAAATTCCGTTCGTGTTTTTATAGAATTGAATTCCTAATAAAATGTACGGAATTCTACGAATTGTTATTCATACATTTATAATCCAGACTCCATAGGCGACAGAATTAACAGGGGCCTTATTCTCTATGACAGTGTAAACCCGTAACTCGGCAGTGTTACGTTATGTATTTGAAATTAGCGGGGAATGGTAGTCTGTATGCCCATTTCTAGTTTTAAACGCGACGCGGTGCGTTACGTGTTTGTTACGAGCTGTCAAAATTGTGTGGCATACAGAATAAGGCCTCAGTAATGTGCGCTTAATTTGCTATCTGTAACATGAGAATCGTAGTTGATCCTTCCAATTAGGCAGATAAGTGGGTCGCCTTGTTAACGCCAACCTGGTTCAATTTGTCACAATTAGTGAATGCATTTGTAAGGGTAAAAATAAAATAGGCGCCGGGGGCAGTCAATGGATTGTGAGAGTTTGTGGTACAACGCCATCTGTTGTCGAGTAGCGTCAAATCGTTTGTGGCGCTTAGATTGATTAGGAAATATTTTTAAGAGTTGCAATCATAATATAAATCGTGTTTTACATTAATAATTTAATTTTAAGATAGTTCGAATAACTTTTTCAGTTAATACCAGATTTTTAGTTTCTGAATAGGAGGACAGAATCGAGATAATCAGTGCGCCCCTAAATAGTAGCAATGTTATGAGAACTATGAATTGTAATATAATTGCTTCGTGATATTACAGTGCGCACGATACGATACCCAGTAATAACACTAATTCGTTATATTTCCGAAGGGGAATAAATACGTTTACATGCAGCGGTTTGTTCACAGAAATATGGTAAACTATACTTACTCTCCACGCGTTCATTTATTAATATTTAACTTCCTAAAGTCCAATTAAGACATTGTAAGATATTAAAATTTATCTCATTATATTTAATTGCACCCCTTAGTTGGATATAACGAGTAGGTATTTTATTTATTTTAATTACTCATCCTAATGAGAGCGCCAGCGCCAGTAGGTAGAGAGCGCCAGCGTCCACAGTTCGAAATTTAAATCAACGAACATTTTGTACGAAGTATGTAATGAATTTTTAAAAGTCAGAGTATTCCCTCAAATATTCCTTTCCTTTTTGCCAAGTTAACGTATTAATTTTCTACAGCTACAATAATAATACATATATCTTCAATTGCTCGCGTCTTTGCCCGCGTGAAAAAGTTTTCCAGAACAAAAATCTCATTTTATATTTTCCCATATTTATAAGAGGCCTATGTCCTTCTCAAGGTCTTAAACTACATCCATACTAAATTTAATCAACATTTGTTCATTAGTTTTCGAGTGTATCGCGTTCAGTCAGTTGTATCGGGAACTACGATTTATGATATTTAAAAATTTGTTACTTCTTTTAGATGCTATGTAAGGCGGTGGTTATTTATTTTACACTTTATACAAATTTGGTATATAGGCAGATAAGGCATTCTTTACCAATTAATTTTGGTTGGTGTGAGATACACCATCTTTTTGAACGGTGTATTGCTTGATCGCTTCTGAACTTGGGCGGTTGTGGAAATCGATTTTCCCGCGAATCCGAACACATGACCAATTTGCTTTCATTTTAAATAGGGTCTCCGTGCCTCTTACAAACCCTATCAGCGTTATGCCTACGCTGAACTTTTCGGAAAAAATTTCGCTTAGAGAATTAGCCTGCCATCGATATTTTAGTGATCAGTAATCACTCGATAGCAAAATATATATTTTATAAGTGCACACCAAAGTGACCCCACTGCACCTGGAAAGTAGAGTGGGGTCCAATAGAATGTCTACTGACGAGGGATGATTGCCCCTCGGCAGTCGACACAATTATGCCGGCCTGTCCAAAACGGATATACACAGGCTGATCCCGGAACGCGACACATTTACATGGGCAACTATGGCGGGTTTTAACACCTACTGTGTTAGCTATTCGGACGGATATAAAATATATCCTACCACCAGCAGATCATAGAGTGATATAATATTTTTCATTGGTCCACATTTTATTTGGACTACACCAAGTCCTTCTATTTATTTTGCCGTATCAGGATAAAAAAAACTAACATTTGTATTGTCAGTGGAAAAAAATGCATTCTATTTGTTTTGTGGTACTGTTTACAATCAGAAACTGTTAAGATATGACAGATAAATAGTAACAATATTGTAAAGATACTGATCGGCTGCGTAGTTGTAGGTACGAGTTCAGTCTTGAGGTTACGGGTTCGATTCTTAGGTAGGGTGCAGTGATATAGGGTTTGTCTATTCAGTATTAGCCCGGAGTCTGGAATTTGTGGATATGGCGATAGGCTGGCCTCTAATACATTATGGAATGGAATACAACGGCAGGAAGTGGGTGAAACAGTTGCACCCTGCCTACCCCTTCTGGGATAAAAGACGTGAGTGTCTATTAGTTAATATATAGTTTAAACAGAGACAATATGTGGTAATTTTTTTATATTAAAAAATAAAAAAAACAATAAACATAGAGACGGAGTCGCTTGGGTCTCCGAAAATTAGTCATTATACGAAACGAACCACTTATAGCAGTTTTTTACCGCAATATAAACGATCCGAATGTCAACCTTCAATCCGATACCGAGAACGAACCAATCATTATAACTCATTTTTAAGAATATCAAAAACTTTATTCTAATTGGTTTATTTCTGAGATAGATTGAAACAAGCGATTGGATTCGATTTTTGAAAATGGCGGTTAACTGTCAGACTAGAGACTAACCGCCATTTTTAATAAATCGCCAATCAAATTTTCGATTTCCTTATTGGGCCAATCAAAACAAAGTTTATTAGACATGCTTACAAATGACTTGTCTTGATTAGTTTATTTTTGGTATGGGATCAAAGGTTAAGTTTGGGTTATTGAAACGACCGTAAGTGAAGATAGATCTACTGCTAGTACAAACGTGACTTTTAATATCCAATATAAAATACAATGATATTTTTTATTTTTTTTTTATTGCTTTGAATGACGAGACGAGCTTGCCGTTCGCCTGATGGTCAGAGATACGACCGCCCATAAACAGCAGAATCATCATCCAGCACCTTGAATTACAAAGTATTGTGAGGTATTCCACTGCGCTCGACATCCTGAGACATCAGATGTTAAGTCTTATTATGTCTAGTAGTTACACTGGCTACAATGTCCTTCAAACCGGAACACAGGAGTGACTACACACTACACAGAAAAAGACATTGCAGTGGTACCTACCCAAGCGGACTCTCAAATAAGAGAGACCTACCACCAGTAAATTGTCTTTAGTTATACAAGCGACATCATTTAAGTAATAATTAAATATTTTCATGTATCTTGACTTACATCGCAACTATGTTTGCCTATGTGATGAATAAAGCATTTTATTTAATTATTAATTCACACTTCTACGAGGACTCTCGTCGGTTCATGGCTGCGAGATAGTGTACTGCGGCATGTGTCGTGGCTTATCTTCTCACATTATAAGAGAAAGCTTAGCTGACAGTCTACGATGGTTTTTCGAGGCGGGTTAGCGAATAAATCGATAATTTTGCGACGGCAGATTATTTACATTGTAAATTGATTATAATTGATATGCTAAAGTTATTACTAATTAATATATATGGGTATTTAATTTTAGGAATACTTAATCTAATGAAAAATCAAAAGCTTTCGACGATTTCATTCTTTAAGTAACTCTACGTAAACTCTGAATTTAGAACTTATAAGCGTAAGAATATTATCACCAAACCATTAGGGTGATAATGAGATTACTTCACCGAAGGTATAGAAAATATTCTTAATTTGTTTAATATATCTGAAACTAAGAACCGATTCCGATAATATTCTAATCAAAAACAACACAATTCTCAAATAACATAAATACATTTTATGTTAATTACTTTCATTCTATGAAAACTGACGCGAAAGAATTGCAATCAAAAGCTAGAAGTATAAACTATGTAACAGATATATTTAGTTTATTCGATATGAGTAAGTAAACAATATCCAAGTCCCACGTGGGTCATCTATTGTATCCACGTGACCAGCATTGTGGTCGCAATTGCACATTTTTATAATTAAGATCGTAGGTACAATTGGATCATTAACAGTTGATTCCGATTAAATATCTCAACCGGTAACGCGTTTATAGTAAAAATAAACCAATCAAATTTATTTATTTATTTATTGACACACCAGCATCATATGCATAATAAATTACTAAACAGTTATAAAAAATTAAAAAAATTAAGGCACATGCCCATTAAAGGTATATACTTACAGCATTCACACAATACGAGTAAATTTTTTTACAATTTTATGAGGCAGACAGTAGAGAGGGTAATTTATAAGAAAAAAAAAATCATTTGTCGGGTAAGACTAAGCAGTATGGTTGTAAGATTATAGCCTGTCCTCTAAGGACGAAGAAAAATATATATATATCATTTGTAGGGATGACCAACAATCTCTTTTGATTGGTCCATGTTCGCTATCCGATGGTAGTAAGTTTGTATAGGTATTGGACATAAGTTATCACAACTCTAAATATCGATATGGATAGAGAAACTATTTTTTTTAAATCGACCTTTTAAAAAAGGAATGAATGAAAACGAGCTAATTACAAATAGTTTTGAATCTTTCCCGTCGAATCCTTTTATCCCTGACGGGTTGGGTTGTTGTTTTTGGAGAATAAAAGAAAGCAGAAAGCATAGAGATTGGGTGAGGAAACTTTTAATTGGGTGTACACAAATGTAGTTCCATTTACGACCACTATGATGACGTGGCGCTAGTGTGTCGTTATCGTATGACAAGATAATTACAATTAATTTTTATACCTAATATCTACGTAATGTAGATTTAATTATTAAATTAATAATAGACATGAATAAATATAGTTCCTTGTCAGTTTAAAATAATGTTATTACTTTGATGTAAGTGTAGGTGTTGTAATTAAGTGTTCGTAGAAGCAAAAATGAGTGACTAATTTTTAAACATAATGTAAGCTTCATATTGTAATAATTTTTAAATATAACTGGCTGGCACAAGGCTAAGCCACTCAACCTAAAGAAAAATCGAAAACGGTCTCTTGAACGAAGAATAATTCAATACACTTACCGGCTGATTTAAATCCGTATTGGAAGCTGCATTTATCGTAAATACTTCTGTACTTTCGGTCATCTTATTAACACAATCTAAACCCATATTTAATTCACTATAAAAACACTGGCTGTTTTCACAAAAATAAATAATATTTTTTATCTGTGATATCTAATGTCACTGGCCACTAACATAAAAAGTTTAACTCAATATTTTTTAAAACAATTCTATTTTTAAATTAAGCGGCAAAAGATGTATGTATGGCCATAGTTGTGTGAGAGAACTGACAACCGGCCGCCGTACACACAATGACGCATGTGTAAGCCGCTGGATGTGGCATCGAGGTTTTGTATCGAGATAGCACGCGATATGTTCGCGCGTCTTCCGCCGCGTTGTGCAATTTAAAACTTGTTTTATCGTTGAAGAATACTTTATCTCATGAGTCATGCTTTGGAGATCGATTTAATGCGTGATGATATTTTTCTTATATTTATTTTGATAATTGTAGTGATCTTATTTAATTTTAAAATTGATTTTTAATTTGATGGATTTTCTGTCAGTTGTTACTTGACGTCAATACCTTAGTCCTTTGATTGGGTTGTTTACTGTCAGTTATAAGGAAAAGAATAATTTTGTGTGACTCATGTAATAATAAAGTTCTTACATAAGAATATTAATAATACATTTATTTTACATAATTTAAATATAGGTACTATTATAAATTTATATCAATTTTCCGTTTTCTCACTTTACCAAAAGGTAATAAATCATGTACCCTATACGTGCCATTATAATTATTAACATCCTCTTTTTGTAATAACAAAATATTGTGTATTTTTTTTGTAAATGATTTGGGTAAGTTTAAGTTAGTTACTGTATAAGTGCATGCAAAGGTCTATTTATTAAATACAATATGATTGTTTTGATTTGATTGATTCAAATGACAGTACAGATTCAGAGATAAGGAAACTAGTAGAAGATAGAACTTGATTCCAGCTGATTTGGATTCTAAATTAAAAATGTCATTAAACATTATTTATAAAATAAAATTATCATTGTATTTGTCTTGTGACATTCTCTCAAACGACTCATAATACCAATTAACAGCAGAAATTAATAAACAAACGCGGTAGCTATCTCTAGATTAATCTTGAAAACAAACTAATCCAAATATTAACCGTTTCGATCAGATTTTATCGCTTTACTGCCGTGACTACGTTTTTTTTTTAAATTTTAGACGCCAAACATGCTGTTCATGGAGAATGGATTGCTACCATTATAAACGGCTAGAATATGCTTGACAATCTATGAAATCCTTGCCTATTTTTTTTTACTTTTCTGCTGACACTATAAAAACACGAGGTTATAACAAAAACCTATGACTGTTATTTTTAACTTTATTCCGATAAAGGTTACTGATAGAGATATTATTATTGTCAGGTGTTTTGAATTAAAAGTTGACAGTATCGCTCTACCTAATCTTATCAAATGTAAAGATATTTTTTCTAGACAATGAATATATTATTTTAATCAAAATAATTAAATGTTAACTGCAGCATGATCTATCGATATTTCCGTAGTGCATCCTGATATTGTGCAGTATTAGAGCGTTAAAAATGACCTTAATTTTCTTTATTTTAATCTTTTGCTGCTTTTTGCTGATAGGATATATTTTATATCCGCCCGGATAGCGACCACCGTACACAAAATGTTAAAACCCGCCATAATGGCTCACGTAAGTGTGTCGCGTTCCGGAATCAGCCTGTTTATATCCGGATCCAACAGGCCGGCACAATTATGGCAACTGCTGAGGGGTAATCATTTCTCGTTAGTCGACATTCTATTAGACCCCATTCCACGTACCATTAAGTGCAGTGAGATCATTTTACTGTGGCCGTATAAAAAAAACCTTTCATTTGGTAAAAAATTCTTGGTAATAACCACAATATGCTTATTCCGTACTGAACAGCTCTAAATTACGATTCCGAGTCGTGTCAAAACTTCACACCAATTTTTTACCCTGACCCTCTTACATTTTCACCAGTTAAGGGTACTTCTAACTTGCCGTTTAAAGCATAAACAGTTTAAGTTACTGATTAGTAAGTTAGACTTATGAATGAATGAATCCCTCCTAGTCGAATTTCGGCCACGGCGGCCAATCTCAACGGAGATCAGCCAGGTACGCAGGAGATATTATAGTGCACAAGTGTGTGCGCAATACACAAGTGCACTCTCTGTTCCTTCACTCTCATAGTCCGGTGAGACGGCCATCCGACATGACCGGAGAGAGATCAGGCGCAGGACCAACGGCTTTACGTGCTTTCCGAGGCACGGGGGTATCACATCGCCAACTTCCTGACTACGAGCTGCGAATGAGTAATTTTTAAGATGGAAAACCCCAATCACAATTATTTTGGCCCGACCCGGGATTCGAACCCAGGATCTCAGCGCGGCAGTCGTACTTGTACCGTGTACACTTAAAACTACGTCACCGAGGTAGTCGAAAAAAAAGCAAATAACTAATACAAGTGCTGCCAACCACATTCACTCAAAATATACTTCTAAGACGTCATTTATAATACTTCTTCACGTGCTATAATCACAAACATTATAATTAATGTTCGATTGTCTCAAAGATAATTTACTTTGATATAGGTTATAAAATCACGTTCGAAACGTCACTACGATTTAGGCCATTATCACATTCTTGTCTCTCATTATGATAATAGGAGACAATAAAGTATTGTACATTTATGGTATCTAGCAAATTTTTATAGCTTTTGATGCAGTTTTGTTTATGGTAAAGTTAAACTGTCTTAATATTATATACCTTTTATAGAATTGGTATATTTATGTAGTTAATTATAATCGTTCCTCTCTCAGCGGCCGTCCTGTGATGATATTCAAAATCCGTTAGTTGCCCCCAGCATGGTCGCTTAATTTTCAAGGGTCACCAGCGCCTAAAGGGATCAGCTAAAAGTCCAGTGTGTTTGTATACGGGCCCTTGCCAGAATAACAAACGTAATGTTATGTTAAAAAAAATCTTCCTTCTTATAATATTTAACGTAATTTTTTTATGTTTGTTTCACATTAAATATTGTAGGAAGCAAGAAAACTCTGTAATTTTTAGTATCTTTGTTCATTCTTTCCGCGGCTTCCTCCCACGGCCAATAAGCCACATCTAGTAATAGAAAGATATCTCCGGCATGAGTCACGCTTGCCGTCGCGAATGCATGTGACAGTCTGTCTGTACGTTTGTGGGTCATTAGTAGCACACGCGAGGTCGGGTAACGCTACACGGTACTAATTGCGGACAATGTAAATAAACTACTCTCGGCTATTGCGTGCGCAGCCCAACTACCGCTTCAAAATTTCGGATTCGTATACCAATTCGAACCCAGCACCTCAGAGCATTCTTCTTTCAAACCTTTGTGGTAGGTCTTTCATATGTGAGAGTCCGCCTGGGTAGGTACCATCGCAATGTCTTTCTGCCGCCAAGCAGCAATGTGTAGTCAGTGTTGTGTTCCGGTTTGAAGGACATTGTAGCCAGTGTAACTACTGGACGTAATGAGACTTAGCATCTCACGTCTCAGGATGGCGAGCGCAGTGGAATACCGAGTGATACTTGTAATTCAAGGTGTTTGATGATGTTTCTACTGTTTATAGGTGGTCGTATTGCTTACCATAAGGCGAACGGCGAGCTCGTCTCGTCATTCAAAGCAATAAAAAAAAAACAGGTTTTCTCAGTATCGTTCTGGAACGGTAATATATTTTAGCGGCCCGATATGGCGATCGACTCGCCCCCTATTATATGATGGGACGAAACATAAGGAGGAAGAATAGGGTGTTCTAGTTACACCCTCTGCATACCGCTTTGGGTATAAGGCATGATGTATTTGTGTATGCGCGTGTGCATGTGTGTATGTGTACGAGTGTGTGTGTGTGTGTTTAAATAAACTGACAGTGCCCATGATGACAAAAGTAAGCTTTAAATCTCTTCTTCGGATGGTCTTTGGAAGTTTCTGCCGATTTCTTTGAGTAGAGTTATCTGACGTGTAGAAGAATGGTGCATAGGACCTGCTTGGGTTGTATGTTGGTCAAAGTAACTATACTCTCCATGACACATTTTTTCTTTAAGCCCCCTGTATACCCCAGGATATGCTAGGGCTGCACGTTGTTGTTGGTCAAAGTAATGCATCCTTTCTACATGACATATTTTTTAAGCCCTCAGTATACCTTTCTCTTCATAATATGTCTTTTTATGATGATTCCTTACATAGAAACAAAACAAAACAAAATATCCCTCTATTCACTATTTTCGTCATCAAAACCTGGGTTTGACTAATCTCGTATCAACTGGCTCACATTATTTATAATAAAAATATATAATCAAGGTTAATTTTTTTTTGATACCGGCACTTCAAAATGACTATACTACATCTTATCATAAGTAGATCTAGAGTATCGATTGACGAGATGATTAGGTCGCCAGTTGACACAGTTATGTCGGCCTGATCGAAATCAAATAGTACACGACCAACTTGTCATTAATGATTTCGAACATTGAAATTAAACTATTTTTCGGATTTTATCATGGTCTTAATTATTTTAGTTTTTTTAATTTCAATTGTCATAAGTATGTTTGCGTTTTCTCTAAATATGTCGAAATTGAAACATTTATTATTTACACACTCACGCCTGTTATCCGCAATGGGGTAGGCAGAGGCGCAACTGCTGCATCCACTTACCGCCGTATGTATTCCGCATTCCAAGACCGAACCTATCGCTATATCGGGCACAAATTCCAGATTCCAGGCTGCTACTGTGTAGAAAAATCCAATATGACTTGGCGATTGAACCCAAGACCTTAGCATTGCAGTCGTAGAGTACAACTACGCTATCGACGCAGTATAATATTTACATTTAGATATATTTACCGATGAGGATAAATCACAGTATTTGTCACTTGCGGATATTGGTCATTATAAGTACATTACACTTATAAACTCACAATACGTTTATAAATATTTATTGTTCAATGTATCGAAATGTATGACTTTTTTTTTTTAACATGATTAAACATTTGTTAGCCTGGCACTGGCCTGGCGACTCTACTTAGTACAAGCTCTTAAATGAGATCTTAAGTTTGGTTTACTAAATAGTTCAATACATTAAAAATTGAATAGCGAATAGCGACGATAGCCTAGTTGGGTGTGGAACGGACTGCCAAGACGAATGTCCGCAGGTTCAAATCCCAAGGGCACACACCTCTGACTTTTCTAAAATCATGTGTGTATTCTTTGTGAATTTATCGTTCGCTTTAACGGTGAAGGAAAACATCGTAAGGAAACCTGCACATCCGAGAAGTTCTCTATAGGAATTTTGAAGGTGTGTGAAGTCTACCAATCCGCACTAGGCAAGCGTGGTGGACTAAGGCCTAATCCGTCTCAGTAGTAGAGGAGGCCCGAGCTCAGCAGTGGGCAAGTATATAATACAGGGCTGATATTATTATTATTTATTTATTATTAAAAGTTTACTTGAGAGTTTACTCCACGGTGAGGTTTATAAATACGGCCCTAAGACATAGTACTGCGAAGGAGAAGGCAAAACGTAAACAGGGATGAAAATTACGGCATAGTTGTAATATAAAATTGTTATTTATCCAAGCCGATTAACTGCATTGCTAAGTCTTCAGACGTCTTCGATTTATACCTTATTTTCTTCCTACGTCAAACTTACATTGGATAATGCAGTACGGTTTAATCCAAATATAATATCTTTTTGCTTGATGCGTGTACATACATACAGACAGACAATAATTCAACAATGTTGTTAGTTTCTATTGCTCTAATAAAGACTCCCATATTAGGTTCACTATAATATCTATAATCCACAGATATCGGCCTGTTACAATTTTATTTTGAAATGAGTGAGCCGTGAGAGATCTCATTGTAGGAAGTCTGTCAACTCAGTTTGTAGGGGAAGGCCTCCAGTAGCTTCCATTGTTTGCGGTCTTGAGCAGCTCTTCCCAATTTTGATCCCGTAGTAAGTTTAAGTTCATCTTCTCAGCGCATTTTTTTTCGTCATCGACGTCTTTTGCTATCTCTAGGATACCACTGCGTAATAATGGCGTAGCACCTACAGATACGTAGTAAAAAATAAAATCATGATTGTAAATACTATTACCAACCCAATGCCTTAAAGAATAAGGAAGACATTGCTGGGAAGAACCTTTTTGTTTATTCGCTTGGTGACCTGCTATAAACTACTAATTGTTTTATTCAGCACTTGTTTGTCAATTTATTCATTGCTTTGTCCTCGAGCGTTAATACTTAGCCTCAATATGTATGTACAAGTGGCATTTATGTTAAAAAGGTAATAAATACATTGTAGCCAGTGTAACTACTGGACATAATGAGACGAAACATCTTATGTCTCAGGATGGCGAGCACAGTGGAATACTAAAGAATATTTAGTAATTCAAGGTGTTGAATGTGTATTTCTACTGTTTATGGGCGGTCGTATTGCCTACCATCAGCCGAACGGCCACCACTTCTCGCCATTCAAAGCAATAAAAAAAATTGCTACGTTTCTAAAATGCTGACCTTAACTTAACAATATATCAGTTAATATCGCACTTGAGAGCGTATCTGAGTTGAATCTCCTAATACGGCTCTGAGTGGCCTCTACTTAAGCAACGTATAAATTCGACATTGGACTTTGCAACAAAACATTAAGTATAATATAATAACTATTTTAAAATGTATCAATGGGAATTTTTTATTAAATCTGTGTATATTTAACTTCATATTCTATTTTATTTGACTTCAAAACACATAATACCAAACCTAGAGAAATTCTTTACACTTCACAATCAGCTTATTAATAAAAAAAACATCTATATTCATTTTCAGTGCCTATCACGACATCTTTATCATAAAGGTAAATATTACTCAACGAAAAAAATGTCTGCGCATTATTTAACCAGATAAAACAAACATACGGGTGCGAATGAGTCATACAGGTGTACCCACTACTTGCGGTATTGACTCATAAGATTGGCGCGTTCTCTCTGGGGTCAGTCGCCCCGTAAGGCGAAACCGTTGGTTTATAGCGAAAGTTCAAATTTACTATAAGGAAAACTGCGGGCATGTTACATAACAAGGGTTTGAAAAATAAAATGGAATAGTTGTTGGCTCGAAAGTTGGCGGGAAAGTTTTGCAGGACTAATACGTAACAACTATTTAAAAATAGAATGTTATTCAAAAAGATTTTTTTTTTAATTTTGATATTCCCTTTATTATTGGGAAGGCAAAGGGTTCTAGCCCATACAGCCTCGTCATTAATTTGTCCAAAGAGAATAAAAATATTAGATTTTATGTAAACCTCTTTGATTAAAAAGTATATTATATAACTTCTTTGATTTATCTGTTAGATTTGAGGTTAGATAATAAAGCTGTCATTTAATTTGTCATTTTTATTTGGTTTTAAAATGAATTTACCAGAAATAAAGCCGTATGAGGAGCAAGCAATAGATACTGTAGTTTCTGTTATCAACAGAGCGAAAGAGAAGTTAGGGATTCGTCTTACTTTGAGAGAATTAGCACGTAAGTATTAGATTCTATAGGGATTCAGAAGACGCAAACATTTGGACCTACTATTTTACACCTACACTTTTATAATAGCAA
The DNA here is from genome assembly GCF_014839805.1 of Manduca sexta. Lineage (NCBI taxonomy): Eukaryota > Metazoa > Arthropoda > Insecta > Lepidoptera > Sphingidae > Manduca > Manduca sexta. Next base: position 2,518,414 of record NC_051130.1, read on the forward strand.
TTTCTTTCCTTTAAGAAGTTTCTTCCATTAAACTGAGAGTTTATGCACGGTGTAGATCAGCAAAGTCACTGGCCCACGGTACAAACATCTATGCAATAAGAAAATATTGTAACTCATAATGTAACGGACTATCAAATAATCTTACAAAGAGACTACTAAACAAAACCATGGACCCCATCAATAGTATTTATTCACATGACTCACTTCACGGTGTAACAAATATATAAGCGTACAGTCTAGACAGGAGACAAGCCATAACTTAAGCTGTGACTCGACGTCGATTTCTCGGATACAAGGCGCCATAGACGATATACTTTGTTTTTTAAATACCATTCGTCATACCTCTCAGGCCTATATTGTCTTGCTATAGTAACATATAGTAGAATATTCAAGCCTATATTGCATTGTAACATATAGTAAAATATACATTGCATCACGCCCGACTTCCTTCAAGGGAAGGCAGACACGTTATCACACCTAAATTTCATCAGCTTTATTATTTCCCATAATAAATAGGTTATGTATACATACAAGAGCGTCGTCAGCCGATGGCTCCGGCGAGGGGGGGGGGGGGGGGCAAGTTGTAGGTAAAGTTGAGAGCATGTTTCTTCTCCATTTCCCCTGTCCCGCTTTAACAATAATATAGAGCAGAGCGTTATTGAGCGTACGGAATATTATTAATGGAATTGGTGCAATTCATTCGAGATTCAACGTACGTGAATGATCGATCAAGCAAGTCAAGTCAAATACTTAGGACTTTGGTTGCTTTACATTTGGCAACTTTTTTGGAATCTCTAGGGGGCATCAGCTGTCCCTCCTTGCTCCCCCTAGGCGACGCCCTTGTATATATATGACCGAAAATTATGAGTTAAGTACCCATTATATTCCTTCCAGACAGCAGGGATATCCTTACAACCAAGCCGAAGGTCTCCCTGACAACCCTCAGGACTCCTTTGCCTATCACCAGCGAGGAATTCATCTCAGATACGATAGAGAAGAAATGGAGTCTGACTAAAACGTTTTCTTATATAGTGAAGTACATGGGGGCTTCGCAGGACGAGTGCTCGCAGTATTATTATTTCGAGGTTAGAGAGACTGTGGGTTTCTTACAGTGTTACTTATAAACTTGTTTTAGCGTTAAGAGGTAGTTAAGAATTATTTAAATAGCTGTCAAAACATTACCGATTCCTAGTTTAAACCTTATTAAAAGGCAAGATGGCGGGTTTAGACTTACAGCTGATCGAGTAAATTTGTGTTTTAACTAAGCATAGCTAATATCAATAGATAATCATCTCTCGTCAGTTGACATTCTCTAAGACAGCATTCCGCTTACCGTCAGATGCAGTAGGGGTCCCTTAGCTGTGCATGTATAAAAAAAACAATATTGCTAAGATAAATTTCCTTATATAAGGTATACTTTTGTTACAAGGCGGTGTTTAGTCAACCGACAGCGGCCTATCCCATACCTCAAGCGACTGCATCCGTGTTCTTCAGGGTGCAGAACAAGCACACTGAGCCGCCAGAGATGCGCGGCGTGCCTCTGGTAAGCGCGGAAAATGAACATACATCCGTAGTATTACGTCTATATCCCATAGGAGTAGGCAGAGACTAGGGATTGCCAATTTGCACGATTCTGGCATACTTTTCTCGCTTCTTCCACCTTCATCAATCTTTTCATGCACTTCTTCCACCTTCATCAATCTTTTCTTGGTACTTTTGAATATTATATAATATTATAGATATAAGAAAGAAGTATAGATGAATGCCCTGACAAGCTAAAAAGACGAGAAAAAGTATTAGAAAGTCGAGAATGGACCTTCTGATGTCGCCATATGAAACACAACAGCAAGCTATCACTTTACGTTGGTTTTCGTTACTAACAATTCCCTAGTGAAGCGATTCATGTAAAGAAATGATTGTATATTATTACCCTACAGCCTTTAAACCATTCCGCATTTAATCTCATCCAACTGCGGTCAAACACCATTTGTTTACTATAAATAATATGTTATCAATTGCTGGCTTATTGTTTTCCATGTTATTGTAGTATTGTAATTAAGTTGTTCCTCATGAATCAGAGGCACTAGTCATGTAATGAAAGTCCCGCGTGGTTACCCACTTTGATGTTGAATGAATTTGGTCACGTATCTTGTGATTTGAAATGCTATGATAAAATACTGAGAGATTTGCTTTGTTATTTTTGTGAGGGTATCTATACTCTATACATATCGATACCGGAAATTTCAATTGGCGTAAGGGACATGTTGGCGAAAATGAGTTATATATATTGCCGGATTCGGCTTTTCGAGCTCTATCGATTGGTATATATGAAATAATTCTATCTTTAAAAAAAAATCCCTTACGCCCTGACAAATTTGATATTTTGAAGCTAAATATTTGAGAAAATAGGTCTTATGAGACATGTAAAAACTTCGGGCTGGCTTAAGGTACATTTTTCCAAATAACCTAGGTAACTTTGGACCACTATATTGCAAAGTGCATTTACATCCTTAATTTTTTTTCCAATATCAAAAACAAGTTGGTCATATTTGTTACCTTACTTATTATTGTCCGTTACGACCCGGTTAACAATAATATATGTCGTAATTTAATAAGGGCTTAAATGTCTAATATTTTTTTTTATGTCCGTTACGACCTTAAATCACGGGTATCGGAGGCAATTATTTAGAGATCCTTTGGCATCAAGGAGGGCTCTATGCTGCAGTTGCATCTAATATTACCGAAGCGGCAGCGAGGTCTGTTTTGCGAGAGATAGTTGTTATTGTTGTTGAACCTCTAAGATTTCATCAGCTTGTAGGTTCTGTGCTTTTATCGGAACCTTATATTGATAAAGCTTCTCACATTATTTTACATACCTACATCATTTTATCTATGCGTACCATTGGTTGTTATCAAATTGAATCTGTTTCAAAGATCGACGATTGGGATTAGGAAAGTTTCCAGAAGGAAAAACTACGTTCAGACACTTGGCAGTAAGAAGTATCCGCCTACACAACACATCGGCTTCTGCCTTGCTCCCGGTCACTCTCCATGGTGTGATTCAACACTCAAAGTAAATAGCTCGATTGATGTCGAATTTAGAACTACTACTAAAAAAAAGGTGCAACAAAAACATTTTAATTTCACGTTGATTTTCTTTCTGTTGACGAAGATTATTCTTTAGGCAGTTCTGGAGTCTGGTTCACCAAAACATGCAAATAACGAAAAAATAAAACGAAATTATTAAGAAGTAAGTCAATCATTAAATATGCGCTTAATAATAGCAAACAAAGTTAAACTACATAAAGAAACGCAAGGATGCTGGACTGAGTTGAAATTGATTGAAAATGAAATGAAATTAGATCAAGTAAGAGAAGAAAAAAATATTATAGAAAATTATACATTAATTATATATTAGTATTTACCAGATAAATGCTATGAAATATCATAAAATAAAGGACAAAGATTATTTGAGCATTTTTTGAACCACGATACCGGCGAGATTAGATTATAAGATGTAAATAACCAAGCATTACTAAGAGATAAAAATGCTAAACTAGTAGAAAGTAGAAGAAGCCTAACATAAGAATATTATATAAATAAAGCTGAAGGATCAAGACGTAAAGCACCAATATTATAGTGAAGAAGCAACAGCTTATTTTAACTCTTTTAAAACTCTATGTGTAGTTTCATCGCACTAATGCCAGAAGAATAGTTAATGTCTTTTATTGGCACAAGAATATAGAAATATCACAAATTTCTATAGAATCTATCTAGTAATCTGTTCAGAAAATTCTAAATTCATATGAGTAAGAAAGTATTCATTGCTATAAATTTAATAATTTATAATATACGTTTCCATACGCCAAAATAAGACAAGTGCATACTCTGCACAAAAAAGAAAACGAAGATATGTTAAGAAAGGACGAAAAAAAGGAAATTGATTTTCATTTGCGGAGAAAAAAGCTAGCTATCAAAGATTTAATATTTACTTGATCCCAGAATTTGATCTCAAAGATATACTAACAGTAATTATTGGTTAACACGAAGTGCTCACTACCCGATATTATGGGGAGAGCATGGTTCTATACTACTCCAGAAAATATGCCGTTTATAACTGCACATACATTCTATGAGAGCCAAACTAACATTGGACATTGTTTCTTGTAGAGAGAGAGAGTGGTAGACGTGATAAACGTGGAGGTAACGATATTGCCACTTGTGTTTGTGAATTCCTTCTTAAAATTAATTACCGTTCCATCGAAAATGTTTATTATATTGCGATTCTTGCCCAGGGAAGAATAAAACTAAATAATGACTACTAACCGCAGTCATTTTGAAAATTACTGTCAATATTCAAGGAGTACAGATATATTATTAATTACCTAGGCATCAATACATACCAATTGATTCTATGTATGCCGTTATTGAACGGGAGACCAAGCGAATTATCATTTGGGCTACAAGCTAATGTCCAGCATACGCAGTATCGGTAAGAAAACGGGCAAAACCATACCATAAAATATTTTGGAACATTTCTAAACATAATTTCAGAACAGAACATAATATGATGTCTAAAATTTACACTGAAATTACTCAAAAACACATTTAAAACGATACGAACAATGACTTTGAGCAATCATAAAGATAAAATTGCAGAGGTGAAGTATTCTATGAAAAAAGATGAAAATCCCCAAATAATAGCCTTAGGTGAGAGAAGAAGAAGGATTTTTTAGTAATGGAAATTTCAAGGTAAAAAGATAAAAAGCCAAGGAAAAGGAAAAAGACGAAGAAACAATTGTTGAAGTTGTAGAAAACCAAGATCCCAAGAACATGGTTTTGCCGACATTGTATGGAAATCGTCTTCCTATATCAGTGGATAAATTTAATGATTTGAAAAATTATGCAATAATATGCAATTATACCGAAGCGTATTCACAAGGAATACCTAGAGCCACCATTTTTGGCTTTCGGTAGAGATGCTCTTCCCGAGACTAATGCGGAGGAGGCTAAGGACGATGAATAAGTATTTTCATACTTTAGAGTATTTGATCTTTCGTTACCAAATATGGGTAAAGTGTGCCAGAAATTCCATTGATTTATAATTAATATTGTTTGTGTATTATGTTAATAATTTTTTATTATTTTGATACTTGATATTATTTTAGAAAATATGAAAAAATATTATGAAAGTTTGTACCAAATACTGGATTAGGATTTTTTTTTATACAGGAACATTATTTTTCATTGGATTTGTTCTTAGAATGTTATTTTCATTATTCGATTTACTCTAATAAAAAGACAATAAAAATGTAGTAAGGGTTTTATTTTTTAAAATTGTATAAGTTTGGACCTTCTATTACCCTTCACATTTAGGTAATGTGACATTTTTACCTAAAACGCTAGTTTAATTTGTGTAAAATGTCCTTTACAACCTATGCAACCTTACTAAGCTAAGGGGTGTATAGGTGTTTTATTCATTTTGGTGGGATGTAAGGGACATCTATCTTTGAAAGTAGTGGCCCTACGTTAATTTGGATAAAGCTAATAGATAGAGCACAAAAAATAGATCAGTGGTCCCTAGACACCTTTAAAATCCGATTACAAATGAAAAAGTTACAACGAATTTAAGACAAAAAAATATGTGTTTTGGCTCTCCTGAAAAGTGATGCTTTGTCCCTTACGACAATTGAAATTTCCGGTATCGATATAATCATAACCAAGATTCAAGTTTCAAACTTTTCTTTCGTTATACAAACAGACGACAAAAATAATCTTTCGCACGATCAAATCTTAATGATCTACCCAGAACCTACTATCTCTGGATTATGAAAAACGAAAATAATCTTTCGCAAAAGTGAAATCTTAATGAAACCCAAAATCTACGATCTATGCTATATATTCAACTTTCAGATGACATTTCGCATCGAAGGCCAGCACACTGATCACGACGTGCGTTACATCAGACTCACGGCCGACTGGATCCTGGCCGTCATCAAGATGAAGACTAAACTCTTCGACAGGATAGAGAAGATCAGGTTGTTTTAGATGCAAAAGGAGTGGTGATATCTTTGTATTCTACTGATGATGAAGAACAGGGGGAATTAGAAATATAGGTATATTTTTTTGGCATAATATGTTAATAAAAACCTACACACGAAAATTACTCAATTGTTATTACTATAATAAAACTACAATATGTTTATGACAACTGTATTACCCTTATTTTAGGTAGACTAATTAAGTACTCTAGATCAGTGCTTTTAATATCTTCGGAACAAAATTTGTTATGAGAAATCTATTTTTTATTTCTTTGTAACAGAAACTAAGACCATAAATATAATAATGAATAGGATATCAATATTCAATAATTGAAATGCGAAAGTTTGTGAAAATGTTTATATGGTAGAAGTAAACGCAGAAACAAATGAACGGTTTTGGATGAAATTTGGCATACGGGTAGATTTGTTGTATTTATGTGTGTGTAGAAAAATAAATGGTTATGGGTAAATAAATTATGTCCTGGATTAACACATAGGTTACATTGTATCTCATAATTTGATCCCATGGCAAATAACGGAAATTGTAAAGCTCATTCTTAAAATAGATGGCGCTGGTGTCGTATAGTGATTTAAGGATTTTTGTGATGGGAAATATTTTTCAGGGGGGCGTAGTCCTGAGCTGCACCTAATTAATAATAAAATTATTGTTACAAACTCCATGTTCATAGGTTTTAATAGCCCAGGATTTAGATTTCCTGTAAGCCAACATTACAATTATTCATATTAATTATTTTATAGGTTATTGCGATATAATTTTAATTGGGTCCAGTGGGTTGCAAACGTCACTTGTGACGTCTCACTTCACCATTATGAATGTGTCATCGAAGTGTAGGCGCCATTTTTTATCTAGTTTCTAACGTAGGAGACTTCCTTTCTACGCATATAAAATGAATAATACGTTACTATGTGATACAGAAAATGTAACTGAAAATCAAGCCTTAAAGCCGAATACAATACAATAAACCTATCGTTAATGTTAAGATAAAAAATAAGAAAATTAACCAACGTTTCAAACAAACTTATTGATTGGTGAATTTCCACTAAAGATAGATGCCTGAGCACTGCGCAATAGTTTATAACTATCGGCCATAAGAACTTAAAGACAATTGAACACTGGCAGCAGTTTTTACGTCAGAGGGTTTTTTTAGAGTAGGCGTCCCTGCAGTGTACACCGGGATAAACCTGCGAACGGGATACTGGAATCCCTGGGCTTAGCAGGGGCTTGGAGGAGAGTAGGGAGGAAATATTTGGCGGAGGCAAGTGTGGAGGATGGATAGGAATCCTTTTTTAGGATGGGCGGAAAGGAAGAAGGGAAAATGTTCGTGGGCATTTAAAGGCATTCATGTGAACATACCATCACGAGGTATACACACTGAACTGTGAGCCGCGGTAAATGTCCTCCCGTGCATGGGCGTGTGTTCATTGTTAAGACCGAGCGCAGAAGAATTGCCTTGGGAAGGTATATCAGAGGACTGATTTTAGTCAGTCGGTCGTGCTAAGTCAAATTCCCTTTTGCTGGAAATAGTGTGTTGCGTCACTTTGAAGTGGAAGTGCAGGTATGCAGCAGTTTGCGTGATGTGCATAATACATCGAGGAAGTTGTTGGTGTGTGACGTTCGAGTTATTTCTGCTTGATAAATTTGTGTTTTGTTTTAATGTTCCTTTTAAAACTTCAAAAAAGGGGAGGTTATCGATTTGACGTGTATTTATTTATCCTATTTGGATTTCTTTTGTGTTTAAAAGGAAGGAGATTGGTCCCATAGGTGTTTTCATTATCCGTTCTGTAGTTTGGTTTTTAAAACGAAATAAGTTAAGTAAGTATGTAAACGAAACTACGAATTTAGCTTTCCTGTGACTATCAGTTGGGTTTTTAAGTTTTCTTGTTCTTCTTTTACTCTGAAATTGTATTTTTTGTGTGTTTGTATTAATTACTTAGGTTATGTACACAGTGGCGATGTCTACCGGACTTTGGTGTCGGAATTATTCGTCATGTAAGTGAATCAAGTACTTTGTTGGAATAAACCCGTGCGTGAATCAAGTACAAATTGAAGATTTGCAATGGATAAATCGTGTTGTAAAACCATGTTTCCACTGGAAAAGAACGTACGCAACGTTTGGACAGGCCGACATAATTGTGGCAACTCGCGATGGATGAAGCCTATCGCCATGGCAGATTCGTTCATCGATTAAGGAGTAGTATTGGGGCGCGTCTTCTTGGATGAAATAATCTATAATGATGATGCAGTTATCTTATCTTAGTAATGATTCCCCTGCCTCTAACAGTAAGTCTAGTAAAGTATAGTAACACTTATTTATAATTTGAACGAAAGTTTACAGCACTTGGGCAAAACACTTACATCTAACAATATAATCTAACTCTAGTTTTAACAATATTAAGACAGCAATAACAATAAAATAAAATTCAAACAAATAACTAAAATTATTTCCAGTACGTCATTTACTAAGGAATATTTTAAAGCGTTTCTAAAAGTAACCTAATCCTATTGTAAACATGACAAGGTTTGTTATAAAATAATGTACATTGAGGTTAGAATGTAATGATCAACTTATCCTAATGGTTATCAAAATGGCAGCTTACGCCATTCCAGTTGTGGCAGTGGCGATATTAAAACGTCCCCAGTATCAGGGATTTGGTACGTATATAAAACTAGACCGTTTTCCGTCCACTCCAAGACCAGATGTATACAATGCTTTATTTAAATTGTTTAAGGAAAACAATGTTTCCACCCACAAAATTGTTGGCCATTCAAATTAGATGTGTCATCAGTCACGGTTGCTGCTTGTTGACTAGTAAATGCACCAGACCCTGACATCATGGGGATGCCTACGTGAATCAGTGTGTTTTTGGTACAATTTGTAATTCCTTCGAAAGTAATTGCTGTCTTATTTTGACAGCGCATATCGCGTGGGGTGGATGAATGTAGAATCCGACTATAAAGTCAGAGAGTTCACACTCAGGAAAGGTGATAATATATTTATTGTTGTCTCACTCTCTAGAGAGTAACTTTCTCTTTCTAAATGCATTGAAGCAGTCGTGTCTAGAAAGACAGATGTTGTGCCAGAGCTAACTTGAAATTTAATTTTTGTCTTGAAACTGTGGCTTCCATATACACTTAATTTGATCGTATTCATTCAATTTTCTTAGACTAAAGGCTGATCCCGGAACGCGACGCACTTACGTGGGCTACTATGGCGGGTTTAGCAACTTATGTACGGTGGTCGCTATCCGGGTGGATATAAAATATATCTAGATTCCTAATGCTTACATGTCAATCATATTTGTAAGTATTATAATGAACCAAGGAATTATAATGTTCTACATAATTTTCCATATCCATGAACTATGATCAGTTCGTCATGTAGATATTTTTTGAACAATGAACTATAATTTTAAAAATGGTTTTTTAAATTGATTTGATAAGTCTGTCGCTTCTTATTTATAGATTTGTTCAACTCTCGAGACTCGAGTCAATGAAGCGTCCCTTTATCAATATTTCCTTTACACGGTTATTTTTAAATTTACTGGAATTTACCTCGGTAGCTTGCGGTTCTTACACGCAAACCGATATATGTTTCTATAAAAATAATCAAATTCTACATAATTTTATATAGAATAGTAAATTAGGAAATACTAACTATGCGTACTAAGGTAATTCACGCTGAACTGATTTGGGTGAAATTTGGGACACAAAAGACAATGTCCTGGATTAAGAAATAGGCTTCTATTGCATACTGCGCAGTAGGACTTTTGTACCTATCAGGAAAGCGCTTGCAAGTGAGTGGAGCCGCAAACAAATAAAGTAGACTGGGTACGGTTGAACTTTTTAGTATTTATTGTCATAGCAACAGGATTAGTTAAGCGAGCGATGATGGAAATATATTATACTAGCTTTTGCTCGCGCTTTCGCCAGCGTGAAGGAGTTTTCCGGGATAAAAGTCCTGCTAAAACAAGTATCTGATATAATTATATTTATGGTTCACTATTTTGGTCATAGTGGCTTCCAAGAAAGGTAGATAGATATATGCTGTTTCGGACTTTTATTTAGAACTATTTAAGATAAACAATCCTACAATCATCATCATTGTCTAACTCCAACGGTTTAGGAAGCGAACGCCAAAATATCATTTTTTTTTCGACTTACTTGATATGTATCGTTGTATTAACCAAATTACACAAAATGATTATAATTATAGCCTATATGTTATTCTGATCTATTACCAATATTATTGTAAAGTTCATCCAAATCGGTTCAGTAGTTTTTTTGTGAAAGAGGAACAAACAAACATAGGTACATACATATATCCTCATAAACTTTCGCAGTTATAATATTAGTACGAAAGTAGGATAAAAGGCCGTATATCTCTCCACTAATGAGCAATGATATTTGGGATCACTGTATTGTATTTTATGTGCAAAATCAAATTAAAAAAGGTAATCTGTTTCAAGCGCCCCATACCAGGGTCGGTCACAATTTAAAATTAAACACCTTCTAAGAAGCTCATTTTAATAAATTTAATATCATTCACCCAACCATTTGCACCCATTAAAAATATGAATCATTAATTCTTGTAAGTTGGCACACGGATTCTTCGAAGAAGGTCTATATAAGATGTAAAAGAATTTATCTCGCGTACCTCAGAAAAACGGCCTTGTAGAACATGTTCCTTAACGGACGAAGGGTAAAAAACGTGGCATAATGTAACCAGATGTACAGTCAGTTACATAATTGTGTGTACTAATTCAAAATAACATTTCTTTGATGCACAAACCTAAGATGTTTTCATTACAGATTTGTAAAACGTCATTGGCACAAACCTTGTATTTGTCTGCACCATCTTACGGTTGAGTGGGAGATATGCCTATGGTATTAAGACTAGCTATTTTTGTTTTTATACGGACATGAAAAAGTGACCTCACTGCACGTAATGGTTAGTGAAGAGGGGTCGAAGAGAATGTCGACTGATGAGACATGATTACCCCTCGGCAGTCGACACAATTATGCCCGCCTGTTGAATTTGGATATACACAGGCTGATCCCGGAGCGCGACACACTTATGTGCGCCACTATGGCGGGTTTTGATACCTATCCTGTGTACGGTAGTCGCTATCAGGGCGGATATAAATATGTCCTACCTCTAACAAACTATGTACAATATTTAATTGTATGCGAAGTGCTAAATAAATAAATATGTTAGCTATAATTAAGTATAACGATCCAAAAGTACACGTTAACATTAATATAACCTATAAGTTGTAGGTTACATGTTAGGCAATTTTTTTTTTTCACAAAAATAACGAACTGAGTACCCTGCTTTTTGGTCAGTAAAACAAAAGGCTTATCTATTAGTTTATTTCAGCAAAGACAAAAAATGGTAATAACACAAAAATATATAAGTGATATTAAGTTTTACAATTGTATAGCTGTTATTGACTGTACCTATAATTATCTTGAAGTCTTAACGAGAATCGATCAAGGACATAGAAGATGGAAACTATATTATACTTATCATAGTTAATACCTAGGGTACGTCTAAATCCTTATCTATTAATATCCATAATATATACTTATATATTCTTTTTTAATCTGGAAGCCACGAGGAGTAGGTAATATTCTTTTTCATTTTTTTTTTTTGCTATAATGGCCGTCGGTGTATGTACAATTATTTCCTCATAGGATTTGGAGCTTTCTCGGTTGCGTAGTGGTAATATCAGCGAGTTTGATGCGGGCATAGTGGAGGTCAGTGGCGAAGTCTCCATATAAGAGCGTTACCAGCCGATAGCCCAGGGGTGGGGAGGGGTCAAGTTGATATGGAGAATGAGAAAAGTGTAAATTGTAGGTAAAGTTGAGAGCACATGTTCCTCCTGCTTTAACAATAACATAGAGCAGAGCGTACGGAATATTAGGAATGGAATTGGTGATAACATTCGAGTTTTAGAACCTGTAGGGGGGGCAGCTACCCCTTCCTGCGCTCCTTTGGTGACGCCCCTGGGTACATATAACCCAATTCCTACCGGCTTCTCTTTCGTAATTTATGTAAAATCAAATGATTAGAACGATTTGCGCCACATTTATGCATATTAGTACCTACCCACATATATATTGTGTCGGGTTACCTTTCGGCAAATTTCACTCTTCGCCACTGGGAGGTAAATAAAATAAAATAAAATGCTTTATTCATCACGTAGGCGATCATAGTTGCACTTATGATAAGTCAAGGTACATGAGAATATTTAATTATTACTTAATTAAATAAGCTTATATAAACAAAGACAATTTATATTGAAAATAAAATAAATGAAAAATATACTTAGTAAACAAAGAAGCCAGCTCGGGCTGGCAGGGAAGAAGAACTAAAATGATGAAGATGAAGATGAAGAAATGAAATGAGGTACACTTACCTACGTACATACAAAAATCTACCACTACGTTCATGTTAGTATGCTTAAGTTCTTTGCCGGTTATATATTCAGCAGGTTTGCGTAGGAGGTGTATTTATCGCCTAAGAAATAAGTGCAGATTGCCCGCGATGGCTATCCTATAATCTCTTCCATGATCCGTGATTATTTATGCATTATCTGGAAGGTAGCTGTTTTATATTTAATTATAATCCTGTTTACAAGATATCGACACCCTTTCACAGGGTTTGCGTAGTGTTTATGTAGATTTAGAGAACATCATTGAAATGATTAGATTATAATCTTTCTGTTTACAACTTTTCAACAATTTATAGGTATTTACTACATAAAAAAATTATAATAATGATTATTTAGAAATGATTTTATTGTAAATCAACAGATCCGTTAATAAGACGTTGTTGTTGCCAACGTCCATACCACGTTGAAAACACCGGTTCTCGTCCGATCACCGAAGTCAAGCAACGTCGGGCGCGGTCAGTACTTGGATGGGTGACCGCCTGGGAACACCGCGTGATGTTGGCTTTTTGCTTTTTTTGCGAAATATTTCATACAATTTAGTAAGATTTCATTTTACTTTACTAATTTTCCTTTCTTAGAAAATATATGGAAAACTTAGTCATGCGGAAAATATCGGGCAAAAGTATAACCTCAAGGAAATTTATTATTACAGATACGATCAAAACTTCATCTTCTACGTAACGAGGTTGATGTTATATAGTCCCTTCTAGTTTTTTAAATACACCAAGTTTTATAGAATAATGCATAAACCTTATAAAAATATTTGTTATCCACGGCAAATCACTCCAATCTGTTTGACAAATGATTTGCAGGGCTTTTCACAGAAAACATTCTTACCACTACTCAAAAGCCACTGGCATACCTGATATGTCGAACCGTTCGATTTCTTGAATTCTCCGAACGGCTGAGTCAGAGCGAGCATAAAAGCGAATGTCCTTCGCCGATTCACTTTCACTGCACATTTGTGATGCTAATACGCACGCGCTGTCTCTCAGAATGGTTGCTAAGTTAATTTTGTTACGTGTAATTCTATTTTAATAAGCATTATACAGTAACGCTGGTGGTAGATTCAAACTGCCCGCATATGAAGCAAGAAGGTCAAAATAAAATTAGAATCCACAATAAACACCTGTGTGGTTAATATTATGCATAGTTCCTGCATATGACAGTTTCAAGTCGAGAGAGATAGAGAGAGAGGGAGTTTCTAGAGTGAGACAACAAATAAGTACATTATCTTCTCTTAGGTACCTATTTTGTGTATGGACTCCGTCTTTACTGTAACTTCGTGGGCAGTATGTACAAGATATATTACTTTTTGAAGACAACTGATAATAAATGCAAAAGGCGAATGCTGTTGCTAACGCATTGATGATTCCTTTAGTATTGCGGGTTAATAACCAATGACGGCGACACACTAGATTAGGGATTCCCATCTTTTGTAAACCGCGGCGCAGTTACAAGTTGAGTATTTTTTCACTGCGCCCTGTCCTAGCTAACTAATGTTGATCGAAACGAAAATTAAAACACCGCAATATAAAATTGACGCTAATATTTATGGTGTCCAATAATTAGAGGATCGACTCACGGCGGCCCTCTTTACTTTCTATGGCGCACACTTAGCGGACACCCTCTCCCATGAAAAAAACAATTATTCTTCTATGAGCGAAAGAAGTACTTTATAATATACTTTAGGAGTGGATGGCCAGTGCTAAATGCAGATAAATCAGTGGCGAAGTGGGACATTTTTCAAAAGGTAACCCGATAAAAAAAAAAGAAACTATCGCGACAGAAAACAAAAATTAAGACAAACGTTGATAAACCTAAAAGGGAAGCCGGTAGGAATCGGATTGTAAGTACGCTTCTCCACTGGGATACATCGAGCTTTTTTGGAAAGAATATCCTAACCAACAGTGGTGAAGAGACTTTCCCGCCCTCACACCCACCACTACAACTCCTGTAAGCCAGGATCAGCAGTGGCACGCATTTTGTGACACCGAGCAGTGAAGCTCGGCGAGTCTCAGGGAAAACTAATATGTCATTATCCCGCAACGAAATTAATCAAATAGAAAAATAGGGAGGAGTTGGAAATATTAATTGTCCACTTCCCTCCAGAGCAATGCGGGTGACAAAATCATGATGTAAGGAGGCGATTTAACCTCAATGATAGGGACGTTTACAACTAGATAAGCTAGTTATAAAGCACCACGGATAAAATTAAATGAAAGGGTCCTATCACATGAGCTGTTAGATTTGATTACAATAGGCATGGCAAAAACGCCGGAAAGCACGGAAATTCCGTCTAGTCTCAACAAGGTCCATGTAGTATACAACCCCAGATGTTATTTGCATACTGTTTAACATGATGTTGCGCTCTTCATGCCAGAGACCACACTCCCAAAGTACGTGATGAGCAGATTGTTCCACCTCGTAACCAGGTGTAGAGCATGGGCACGCAGGAGAATCAACCAGCCTAAATGAGAACAGTTTACCCTTAAAATTACCATGGCCGGTAAGAAATTGCGATACACAGTAATCTATTTCTAGCCAAGTTTTAATTAGGCGATCGCGAACGTACGGAAAGTATTTATATAAATGACGCCCTTTCGAAGACGAGTCCCACCTACATTGCCATTCATTTAATAACTCGTTGTGTACATCAGTGTGCGTTTTAAATAGTCTATCGATTCTTAAGAGCTCGCGAGACGTAAGAAACTTTTATCCATATCCTCTCTGGTTGAGTAATACATAGCGGCGCGACGCTGTACCTCCAAATCGACAGGAGTACACCCGCGAGGACAGGCAAAGCTTCTGTACTAACAGTTCTATACGCCTTGCACAAGAATATCAACGCCAATCGTTGACTCTGGAGCAGTTTCCTGCGCACAGCACCGATAGTTGCCCTATCGGCCCATACAGGTGATCCGTATGTAATACAAGCTAAGTAAGTCGCTCCATAGATGATTTTGAGCGTAGTGAAAGACAGTCCCCACGTAGAGGTCGATATCCTTGTCAAGGCGTAAAAGTTACGTTTTGATTTTTCCCCGACGTTTTTATATGCTCTAGAAAGGAAAAATTTCGTTCTAAAATCAAACCTAAATAACAAACCGATTCTTTCCTTTTTACAACAATATTATTAAATTTTATTCGCGGCGGTGATTTTAATATACCTTTTAAAAGCAGTTGGAACGTTTTGTGAGGTGCGAATGTAAGGCGATTTCTTTCACCCCATTCAGATATTAATTGTAAACACGTATCCGCCAAACTTTCAAGCCCCGATCTACTATTAGATTCTATTAGTAAGAGGCCGTCATCCGCATATCCGGTTAAAGTGCATCCTACAGGTAAGGGAATTGAAAGAAAATCATCGAAGCTCAAATTCCATAAATAAGGACCTACAACTGAGCCTTGTGGACATCCCATACTCAGCGACTTCGACACGGCATGGTGGCCGAGTTTAAGTTTGGATGTTCCGTACGAGAAGTATGAGTAAATTAGGGAATATATATTCCTATAGCAGCCTCGTATTTTTAACTTAAGAAGTATCATAGGCCACCAAGCATTGTCGAAGGCACCGGAGATGTCTAAGAAGATACCGAGTACATATTTATGTTCCGATATACTTACTGTTCTTCTAACCGATATTGCCGCGTCTGTAGTCGACCTACCTATGGTAAATCCGAATTGATTTTGTGAAATACTGGTCCGCCCGGTAGCAGACGAGGGACAATGAGGCGTTCTAGAAGTTTACCTAAAGATGGTAACAACGTAATAGGTCTATATGACTTGGGATCATCGGGAGCCTTGTCGCCACTTTTAGGTATTATTCGAATGAAACCGGAGCGCCATATTCGCGGAAATATACCTTCAGCAATACATCGGTTAAAGACAGATAGTAACGAATCTCCGGCTGATTTACACGCTTCTTTAATCATCTTGTTAGACACTTTATCCTCGCCGGAGGCTTTGTTTAACGGCAGAGATGCAACAATGGCAATAAATTCATCTAATGTCGCAAGGTTTGAAACTGGAGAGTTTGGCAATTCCGCGGCCCACATTCTAATTTGGTTGTGATAATTGTTGTCATTAATAATATCATCGGGTATAAGTGAATGCAACAGTGCTTCCGTAGTCTCCTCAATACCAGTCGTATAGCTATTATTAAATTTAATATTATCGATGTAAGATAAATTAATTGGTCTATTTGCTTTAAACTCTTGGTATAAAGGAGACCACGGGCCCTCCTTATCTAACCGCGCGGCGATTTTACGCAATAAATTACCTTTCGATTTTTGTACTGCTGCTCTATAGTGCGACCTGGCAATTTTAAGTTCATTAAAAGCAGATGTAAAAGTGTCACCTGTTAACAGTGGTGAAGGGTGAAGTTTTCCGAAAGGTAACCCGACACAACATAATATAGGTATTAATATGCATAAATGCTGTCTGCAAATCGTTTATTAATTCTAAAATATCCATAGTATTTTTTCAGTATTTAATTCAAATATGACCATTATTTGAAACACTTGAAATATATCATAATTATTTAAGAATTAATAAAGAAACAATCTGGTTTAGCAAAAAGTTGAAAGTGTCAGTTATGATTGTCTTTTTAAAAAGGGTCAATATTTTGTACCCAGCGGCATAACGGCCACCGAACACGTGGTAAAAAACCCGCCAGTGACTCGTTCCTACTAGCAATTTATGAATGAATCAAGGAAGACTGTTTACTTTACCTATACTTTAAAGTTATACTTCACTTTCGTCCACTACCTTATACGAGGAGGAAAATTGAGATTTTAACGGGATTCTAAGAATAAAATACTGACTAAGCTACTTTACCTTCAAAATTTATATCTACCGATAACATTTTATTTTTAAATTCTATGCATACCGTAGTTAATTTTTTTCCTTTTTATCATTTTCACATCACTTAGAAATTAGGATTTGTAAAATAAAAGTAAGCCATGTGACATTATCTATGTACCCCCTTATTCATAGACTTTATTTATATAAGAACGGAGCATAACTATGATAACAAATCTTTTTCTCAGCTTAGTTCATCTGACAGCCAACTAGATTCAAGTTGTATCTCAATATTAGCCAACCACAACGGCCTTTTGTCTACGCACTGCGAAGGCTGCCATGCCGTCAGCACTGAGAAACAGACTTATTATCACAGCAATGATCCATCCTTAGATAAATAAAGTGTATTAATAAAGGGGTTAATCTTTATTGTCGAATTCGACACAACGCGGCGATCCAATTTGTGTTATAAAACACTGCCCTACTGAAGTTGGTTACCTCACCCATTGCCCAAGCATTCTGTCAGCTTCGTCTCTAACAAATGCTGCGCCGCTTGTATCTGACTTCAGAGCGTTAAAGATACATAAATCGTAAACTATAGTTTACGTCATATACCGCAATTTCAATAAACGATCGCAATCGCTTTTTCGATCTATCTCAATAATGAGCCAATCAGAACAAAGTTTTTTTCACATACTACAAATGAGTTATTTTGATTGGTTAATTCTCGGAATCGGATTAAAGATTGAGATTAAGATCGTTTATTGAAAACGGTTGATAACTGACAATCTTCAAACCGACAGTTATTAATAGTATGATAAGAGTTGTGGAAATCGCACTATCCCCGCAAAAAAATGCTGAAGAGACATTTAATATCGTCATTCCTACACCAATGTTTTCCCGTTATGATATGATTATGACTGATGACTAAAATCTAAGAATCAAGGCGATAATGATGGTTTCTGGATCACTAGTTAAGTATTGGATCATTGAACGGTACAATGTGAATCATGATGATTACTGAACGCATTATTGGACTTGCTCTTCATAAATCTGATATCACTAATCTATACTATGTAATAAAGTATATAAGTTTCAAGTTTTAACGCATTGTTTATGAAACTTTAGCGTTGATTGTGATAATAATTTTAGTAGTAGTATATCCTTAGCTATAGCAGTAAATTATCCTTAGTTATAATGGAGAACGCGTACCGGTAAGCGTAGAGTTAGACGTACACCTGCAAGGCGGTCAGACGACTCGATGAAGATCGTCGGAACATGGATGTAGGCCTCTTTAGACAGGTCTTGTTTAAGATAGGCCTATGTTCAGCAGTGGACTTCATGGAGTTCATGCTGATGAAGTTATCCTTGAGTGCTAGAGGCTTCTCTTTGTCTAGAGAACGGATTAATCCGCTAGCAGAAGGTAGTCTTTATACGTTTAGTCTGCGGCTTCGTGTGCGTGAATAAGTTTTTCAGGGATAAATATTTTCCCGGGATAAATCTAACCTACAGCACTTAGGAGTAATGTAGGTTCCTATTAGTGAAAAAAATCGGTTTAGTAGTCCCAGAGATTAGCGCGCTCAAACAAACTCTTCAGCATAAAATTATAAAGTATAGAATAACTGTTATATAATTTTGAAATCAGTTTTCTATTGTGGTTTTGTAAGCCGTAACTGTTCTGGCAATTTTGAGTAGTCTTGCTTCAAAAAAGCGGCGATAGCCGTAGTTGCGTGTGGAATAGACTGCCTAGACGAATATTCGCAGGTTCAAGTCCTAAGGGTACATACCTCTGATTTTTCTAATGTTATGTGTGTATTCTTCGTGAATTATCGCTTGCCTTAACGGTGAAGGAAAACATCGTGAAGAAAACCTGCATACCGGAGAAGTTCTTCATAGGAATTTCGAAGGTGTGTTAAGTCTACTAATCCGCACTAAGCTAGCGTGGTGGACTAAGGCCTAATCTCTTAACAGTAGAGGAGGTCCGTGCCCGGTAGAGGGACAGTATAAAATACAGGGTTGATATTATTTTTAATTTACATATAGGCAATGCCCTTATGATCATACTGGTGTTATACAATACGCCGCATGTTATTAAACGTAGCCACAGTACTAAACGCTTCGTGTTTGTTTAGTCCGTGCTCCCCTTGACGATACAGGGGGTAGAGGGTGGCGATAGTAAATACGATCTGATGCAATTCTACCCCATTATTGCCGTGAGGGGAAGTAGAAAAGTAAGTCAATAACTTAGTGGACGTAACTATTAAAAGACAATGTATAGTCGCTTATTGTGAAGCCTGATTTGTCTTCCGCTTGGCAATGGAAAAAAGTGGTCAATTAATATTATTCTAAGTTCTCTATATAACCTCTCACGCATTTTATCCCCAAACGAAGCAGTTCCGGATCTTGAATTTTTTGGAGGCGGGCCAAAATCTGGAGAATGCCGCCCCTGACCACCTATATTTTTACCTTTGTCATCATCACCATTTCGCGCCTCGCGGGAAATAATTTATGTGTTTAATGTACTGAATGTCTCAGTAGTCAAAGTTGCGTTAATGATGAGTTGTGTATGCGTCCGCCAAGTGTGAATTTGCCGCCCGGGGCAGTGGCCCTGGCTTGCCCTCTCTCCTAGATCCGGGGCTGAAAGGAAGATGTGCAACTTGTGCTCCCACTGTTCGGCGAATGTATTCGGGTCCCATCTATCTATATACAAAAAAATGAATCCCTATTTCCCTTGGTCACGCCATCACGCGTGAACGGCTGAACCGATTTGACTATTTTTTTTTGTTGTGTTTATTATAGTCAGGAGAAGGCTCTTATGAAAGAAAAAATACCAAAAATTGCGCGGAAAATTAGAAAATTGAAGAAAACTTAACGACAATAATTTAATTTTACATAACTGTTAGTTATTTGAAATAATTGTCAGCGATTGATAGAATGCGCACTTTAAATTCATAGTTAGACAGAACAACTTCTGTCGGGTCAGCTAGTCTGTGATAAAGATTGAACCTATCAGTGGCGAAAGGTGAAACATTCCGAAAGGGAATTTGACACAAAATCTAGATACTAATATGCACAAATGTTGTCTGCAAATCGTTGTAATCATAATTAGATTCTAAATAAAGGTAAGCCGGCAGGAATCGGGTTATATGGACCCTTCGAAAATGAAGCCTATTGCTATTGGCACAGATTCCAGACTTCGGGTTGATACTTCCCTCATAGTACTGTTTGTGAATATGGATGGTAGTTTCTGAAAAATATGGGAAATATCTGAACTAAGCGAACTAAGCTAAATTAGCTTAGTTTCGGTCTGCATTGATTATGAAGGTTACTAAAACCGTTGACACTACTTTAACCTGGTTATGCTTCGTGATGTAATATTTATGAAATATCGAGGGAATTCAAATTGATAACTTTCCCTTTCGAACGAAGCGGTCAATACCCGAGTAAAAGGTTTACGGAGTACTGTGTTTGAATACACAGTTTACGAGTTCTGTTCCCAATCTGGGCAATGTTACGCCATTATGAATTCTATTACCAAACAAAAAAACACATATCGCCTTTAACTCTGAAGGTGTGGTAGACGTGCAATCAAGGCACCTATATTTCGCCTGCTTGCGCGAACCATCCCACGATGTGATAGGGGCGAACGTATTGCCATATCGGGCAGTAATTCCTGATTCCGTATTGGTGCTGAGCATAAAAACCCAATATTAGTTTTGCCGGCCTGGGATTCAACCCCTGGACTTTAGAGCTGTATCATACCGCGCTTGCAATTCAACTACGCCTTCAAGGCAGTCATCACTATATTAGATGTTCCCAAGCTCTGGTTTCTTGTGTATGCTGTTGAATACTTTCGAAGAAAATTCATAAAATCTACTGAATATTATTGCGTGATTTTAATGAAATATCGATGTAAGATTAGTTAGTTCGCGTGCCGTTCATTGGCAGACGTGTGAAGGAAAAGAACGGAAATAAGCCGGCAAAATAAGTACACTAGTTGCGTATCTGCCTTACTTTTCGGGGATAAGGGCTTGACCTTACATGTTTGTGTTTCTTTACATAATTACAATAAGCTTGAGGATGTGTAAATGCATACCACTTTGGAAGTAAAGTCAGAACATGTGACCATCACCGCGTCACCAATACGCTTTAAAAAAACAAATGAAGTTAGTTAATTTATTATTATTTAAAATAACTGTCTCGGTGGCGTAGTTATGCTACGGTTCGACTGTGCTGAGGTCTGGGGTTCGATCCCCGGGTAGGGCGAAAGTGAAATTGGGTTTTTCTAATAAATATCAGCACGTAGTCTGGAATTTGTGCCCGATATGGCGATAGGCTCGCCTCCTATCACATCATGGGACGGAATACACACGGCGGAAAGTAAGTAACGTGAGTCTGTGTGTGTTAATATACTGTATAATAGCCTTTAAAACCTCATAGCAATTCCCAGAAAACAATTTTATTAGACCATTAAAATACTACAGATTTAATTGATTTACGGTCTTCTACACGTCGCCTGTGAACTATAACCTGACTGTAATACTAAAGACATAACTTTTTTGGAATTCTAGTAATAACCATGAACTATTCTAGGAATATATGAGGCATTTGAAGACTATTGGTTTCATTACCAGCAAATTATATATCCTGAAGCTGCCTCTTATATCTTGCCCGAACTGCAATTCGAACCCACGTCCCAGTTCTAATATCTACCCCGCCACTGGACTAAGCAAAGCCCACGCTGGTATTTCTAAATCCTTAAGTACTTCCCACGTTTTTTACAATTCCAGAAATTTCACGCTTTATGCAAAACAATGGGTAGTACAATAAATCATGAGATAAACTTATTGTTTAACGAATAGAGACCATAAAATTTTAGTGTACGTGATTCAAAAATAGTACGTTAAGTACAGAGCGGGATTTGATGGGGGATATAAAAGGTCATTTTGATATTGCGCTACTAAATGAAAACAAATACTTATCTTCTTGAAAATAACACTACAATAAGTTACTCGAACCGTAGATGCAAAATAAAAAAAAATCGAGCAAAATAAATATTAGCAAAATAAAAGTAATTTTAATTTTTCGCGCTCTAATGCCACTACTACTTCTCTAAGCGAATTCGTTGCAGCGACATCACACTTTCAGTCAGAATGACAATGAAGCACACGCCATACTCGAATTAAACTAAAATGATCTTAAATTCAGAAAACCGCGATTTTTGATACAAATATCCGTCATTCGTGGATGATTTTTGGCACAATGTTACCAGTGGTGCAGACGAGTATGTGGGTCCATTTATTAATGTCAAAATGACCCTGTATGTAAGAAGACCCTTGAACGACTCGCCCCACCATATTATTCATACCCGTTCAACATGGTATTTCTTTCCGCATGGCAATCGTGCCGCGCATTGATTTCTCAGTTATTGTAAGTTCAAGGTCGGTGAAGATAACTCATAATATATCTTAAGATACATCGTACAATGCTATTTGGTCTATTAGAAATGGAATCGTGATTTATATCTAGGTATTATTATAGAAAGGATTATTTTTATAAGGAATTAATAATTAAATATATGTTCTGTTTTTTTAATGGTATAGCCGTTTGCATTGCATTGACTTATTTAAACAGCTAAGGAAATATGAATAGATTCACAATATATTGTTTCTTACTATAATTTTGTAACATTTTTTAGTTTCCTGTTAGGTATTATCAATTAGTAACCGACATGAAATATTTTTAGTTTTGTAACTGCAAAAAAATTTTCTCACGTTGATTTTGTTTTTTATTTTAGCGGCCGATTGCATACTTTTTGCGGTTACAAAAAATGTGGTTTCAAAACTGCACTTTTTATTTCGAATGGACATGCCTCTTATTTCTAGGGATGCACTTGTTTGCTATCTTATGGCATTGGACCCGATAAGGGCCCCAAATCATAGTCCACCCCCGGCCCAAGGGCTAGTTAATAGTTACCAAAAGCTTTCTTACCTGAGTTGAGTCAGCGGTCGGTAAACCATTCGTCCGCGCAAACGCTGCGCGCGCGCACGTCACGTTGTTCACGGTCCGCCATTACTCAAACTGTCAAATAGTTGAATTAAAACAGTGTTAAAAGTGATAATAAAACAATGGTGCGCACGTTTGAAGTGGTGGGGTGCTTTCGGGTACCCAAACGTGGGAGCAAAGTGGTACCAGCGGCGAGTGGTGATGGGATATTCACCATTGATATGTCCTCAACGTCTACCTTGGATATAGCTGTAAGTTATCGGTAATTACGGTTAATTTGCGCAGTCCGCTTGTTAATTTTTTGACAGGTGGTGTGGTGTTGCCGCCGCGAAAAAAAACATGTTTTGTAAACAAATGTGTGTGAATATTTTCCCTATTTGCTTTAGCGTACGCCGTACATTTATGCAGCATTTAAGTATCAACATTGTCCTAATGTTTACATATAGATTTTTGCTTACTTTTAAGTCGTTTTCTGAGGCAGTGAAATCATTCATGTAATTTAATACGTTATTACTCTTCTATTATTTCGCATACGTGTGTGTATATCTTTGAGTACAAATACACTTTCTAATTTCATTCATTGTATTTCTTATCCTGACATGACATCTCATTCATTCACCATACCATCTCATTTAAAATCTACTCTAAGATAAAGTGTGAAGGTGCCATTTTATCTGTTAACATATGTAGTGATATCTCTGATCTCATATCTTCGTCACTTTGTCCAACCTACGCTATGTGCTTACAAGGGAAGGCTTCTATAATTCATAATACATCTAATTCAGAACACGTCTGAAGATAAAATTGTTTCGACACAATATATTCCTATCAGACGAGTCTTTTCGACTCGAAAACATCAGTATTTAATGGCTAAAACTATTTGATAAGCTGTGTTTGAATAACGCCTTATATTGACAATCAGATACTGATGTAAATGGATTTTTCTACTTAGCCTCGTTCAAATTGCCTTGCTTGATTGAGACACGCAAACTAGTTTCTTAATCAGATTAACTTATAATCTAGTTTTTCTTGTTTAAATCCATTGATAACATGATTTTGTTAACGACGTATGCATTCCATGTTTGGTTAAAACTTTGTTGCCTCAGTGGCGTTGTTGTATTACGGTAATACTGTAGTGTTGAGTCTTGGGTTCAAACCATTCGAAATAAGTGATATGGGTTTTTCTACTTAGTATCAGCCTGGAGGACTATAGGTATATAGCGATAGGATCGCCTCCTATCGCATTATGTGACAGAATATACACGGCGAAAAGTGGGTGCATCAATTGCGACTCTGCCTACCCCTTCGGGGATAAAAGGCGTGAATGTGTATGTTTGTTGTCTACTACCTGACCCCAAAACACTTAAGTGGCGTGGTGCAACACGCTTCTTTTATAATGTTGCATAAAGGTTTAGTTTTTTTCTGGCCTTAGTTAACATAATTCTGTGGTCCAGTCAAAACAAAAAAAAAAGCGTTGATCGACCTGGGAATTGAGCTCACGCTGCTAGACTGGCGACAAAAGATGAATCTTTAACACTAATAATAGCAAAGATAACAAAAAAGCATCCATACGCGAATAATGATTTTACTACCTGCTACCACAAAAAGGCGGCAAAACGTAACTTATCTCACACGGTTGTAAATAGAAGGTTTTCAAACCTGTTTCTGTTAGCTAAATTGTGTACAATCAAAGTAATTAAGGTAGGAATCTTGATCAAATACAAATACTTCTTAACCGACTTCAAAAAATAAAGAGGTTCTAATTTTTAAACATATTTCATTTGCACACCAACCAATAGACGTTTTTATCGATTAAGGGTTTTTGCGATTTGCAGCGACAAGAGGCTGTTTTAAGTGATATACATCGCTTTTATATACGTCCATCATATAATGGCCGACAAATAACTTAAGCACACTGCATAAAAAAAAAACACATAAATCAAAAATCAAATAAATTAATTAATATCGGTATGAATTAATTCACATTCTCAGTACTCAGAGCACTACTGTAATTATTATTTTGCCTCTTAATGACAAAATATCGCTTATCATTTAATCTTCTAAACTTTCCTTAAATTTCCTTAACCTATTCAAACTCTGTCCTTTATTAGGCGTGTGCTATATTGAACATATATTTTGCCTGCGGCTTTGCCCGTATGATTTTTTTCCTGGATAAAAAATAGCCTATAGCGCTCGGGAGTAATTTAGCTTCTTATAGTGAAAAAAAATCAACATCGATTTAGTAGTTCCTTGAGATTAGCGCATTCAAACAAACAATCTTGAGCTTTATATATTAGTGTAGATTAAGGTTAAATTTAGTTTGCATATTAATAGTTCCCGCGATATCTCTTCTTCGAAATCTTTTTGCACGTGTCCAACCTCAAAACAACTTAATAAATGGCTTACTAAACGATGCCTTACTAGAATCAGACGAAAATAGACGACGCGGTGAATCATAAGGCTGTAGGTAAAGGTTATCTCTACATCAGCTCCAAAAGGAGGGACAGGACGTAATCGCCTTTACTATGGCAACGGGAGATTGTTTCTCCTAAGATAGAATCTCATTTATACAGAAACTGAGGATTCACGGAACTCTAATTAAAGATTCATGATACAAGATTACGGAGACGATGATAGGCTTTTGTGTACACAGAAAAAAAAATTGTATCTATTTTTATTTTGTCGAAATCATGATCAATCTTATCTTATTCTTACTTATATTGTAAATATGAAAGTTTTTGCAATTGTATGGATGTTTGTTAGAAGCAAATGCAGAGAAAACTCAACGGATTTTGGTGATATTTGGCATTGGGATAGACTATATCCTGAATTAATATATAAGTAATTTTTATCTCAGCAATTTGCTCCCATAAGAAATTATGTATTTGTTAAATCTGATATTACAAATAGATGGCACTGGTATCATACAGGGTTTTAAGGACTTTTGTACCACTAGCGACACCAAGTAAATAAAGATTTGATATATTTTAGAAAGATGTTACCGAAAATAGTAATTTTATCAGCAAACAAGACCATTTTAAGCCAGCGGGAGGTGAGATGTTCAAAGTATACCCAATTATCACGTCGTTCAAACAGGTTGGGAACCTTTAAAGTCACATAACATAAAGACGGAACCCAATTTCCATTAAGATATTCAACATACCTCCAATAAACTTGAAGATTCATTCACTCATGTTGTTTACAACTAAATATAGTTCATTATCGACATTACTGACATGACCAAGTAAATTAATTTATAATGAGCAATAAATGAGACGTTTAGTACACCCAACTCGGAGTTATTGATCTGGTTGAGATATCTAGGAACAATCTGTTACGCTAATTGTCACAGCTGTCAGTGTGGAGGCCTGACTGTTTTTGACAACTGAGATTTGTTATCTAATGTTCATGAAGGCTGGGCCTTGTATGGAACAAATAAGTTATTTATTGTTTTCTATATTAATAATACATTTTGAATGTACGTAATCTTTGTAACCATTTATATGAGTTTGAAATTTCTTTCGCTAATATGGAATTACGTTACCTGTATATGTTATGGGCTATTATTATCCCAGGAATAGATTTTAAGGCAGACGCACCGGGCGGTAAGTTAGTGATCTATCAAGCAGTAAAGGATCTTTATCGATATCTGAAGATCGATCTTCAAAATAAATCATTTAAAATCAACCTAGCGTTGTGAGCACATTTTGTTCTGATTGATCTATCAGATTCATCCAGAAATATAGATATAGACTAAAAAAGTCCCAAAAGTACATATAATTTGTTGGTGGTAGAATATATTTTATATCCGTCCGGATAGCAACCACCATACACAAGGTGTTGAAACCCACCATCGTGACCCATGTAGGCGTGCCGCGTTCCGGGATCAGCCTGTGTATATCCAGTTCCAACAGGCCGGCATAATTGTGTTGACTGTCGAAAGGAATCATCTCTCGTGAGCCGACATTCTATTGGACCTCAATCCAATTACTTATCAGATGCAGTGGGCTGACTTTTCGAATAAAGAAGAAGGTGGTATGCTTCTTTCCTAATACGGCAAAATGACGTATCATATGATTTACGACGCAAATATCAAGAAGCAATGAAATGTAGAAAGCATTCGTGATTACACACTCGTAATATGTTAGGTAACTTGCATTCAGGTCGACGTATCTTCCGCTTTCCGGTATTATTTGCCGTCGCGATTTCCTTCTCATTTTTTTTTACAAATAATGTAAGTCGAGCTATATGTCTCTTATCTTGATCTTGAACTTCATTGTAAAGCATTATACTTCATACGTCAACCTAAGACTTTAAAAGTGAATTGAAATACATAAAATTATTATGTATAACATCACGTTCGCCGTCCTGTAACTTAAGATTTGAAGCTATTTGCCCAGCAATTAATGGTCATACCGACACAACATTTCTTGCACACTTCTGCTTAACGGCAGAAATTCTTCATTTCGCATTGTATGAATTGCATGTCCGCCATTCCTTTGAGTAAAAGCACGTGAGTTTTTTTCTTCTTTCTTAGTCTACACAATCTAAGACATGGTTGAACTGGTGCTAAATCTCATGCAAATTCATTGATTTTTAGGTTTATAAAAAAATATCCAAACATTTAAACAGGGGCGGCCCTAAACGACGCGAAGCCCCAGGCGAGAGCAAAAAGAAACAGACGCGAGGCCCCGGGCAGAGTAAAAAAATGTTCTCCTGTTTTAACAGTTTCGTCGGTAAGAACGTAAAAAAAGGTCCTGCGAGGCACCGCGCGAGGCCTCTGTAAGCGCGAGGCCCCGAGCAGTTCCCCGGTTCACCTCCCCCAAAGGCCGCCTCTGCATTTAAAGATCCAAAAATGTTTACAACCCTTCGCACTTTGTTAAGTGAAATAAGACGTAGGAATCACATCTTTGCCATCATTATCGCTAATCGTATTCCCTTTGCCGAGTAACATTATCATCACTTAATTGTCGGACCGGTATTTCCCAATACAAATTTTGCAATATTAAATCAAGCTCATTTACTCCACGCATTAGTAAAACGTGAGCAATACGCATGCTTTCTGAATAACAATCGCGTAAAGGCGTGTTTAGATTGGTATGACGCGGTTGGTAGGAAAAAAAATTGTATTCTGATGACTAGGAATCTAATTGAGTTGACGTCAGACAAACGGCTGGGCATAAACCTAAGCCATATTTTCCTTTCTACAACTTGTTTGAAATAGTGAGTTCCGTCAAAATCGTAAGTCGTAACTGCAGGAAAAGACAGATAGAAATAAAAACCGTTTACCATGTAGTCAGAATACTGTACCATTTTCACAGTTCTGTAACCAAAAGCTACTAAAGGGGTCCAATTATCAAGATCTCCCCTAACTTTTTAATTTAAAAAAAGAATAGCTCTATCTTCTGAATCGTGAAAGATACCTTCTTAGAGAATATTCTTTTTTTTCTTTGTATCTGCTTAACAAACTAATAAAACAAAAAAGTAGTGATACGCAACCTTCAGTTTGCGCAAAGTATATTTAAACATACCTTTATATTTAATACATCGGTGAGGTCACGATTGAACCCTATAGGGCTTATAGCCTAATAGAAATATTAATAGGTCGTGTGAACAAGGTCTTCAGAATAAGCAAGATGCGCGAACTAGGTTCTAGACTACTGCTTTTAGTTATGAAATTATTGACGCAATACAAATAGGTAAGCAGTTGCTTGAAATAACTATGCCATCAGTCGTTTGCGTAGCCTTTTATGAATAACTAGCTTTTGCCCACTACTCGGCCTGTGTTTAAATTTTTTTCAGGATAAAAAGTATCTTATAGCAATCAAGAATAATGTAGCTTCCTGTTAGTGAAAAAAAAATCAAATTCGGTTCAATAGTTCCATAGATCAGCTCCAACAAACTTATAATTAACTTACAAACTTCCCCTTTTTATAATATTAGTACCGATTTATTAATAATCTTTGGTCTCGTATCTTTTTAATTTTTACAATTATTCAATGGACCTTAGTTTATAATAGTGGACCCTGGTCGAAATTAGTAATTAGCATTAATGTATTAAGTGACGCAAGAGTAGCATCACTAGAAATGCTATTAATATAAAACTACAGTTATTTTTAAAGCCCTTCAGTGTGCACAATTTACTTTCTTACCTTTTTCTAAGTAATAATTAATTTAAAATAGTTGCAGGTCTGAGACATCATGACCTGGAAAGTAGTTTTTCATGATGTAATACTTATTGCCACTTACAAAACTGGCATCATAATATTGTTGATCTAAATTATGTTACCTTGTCAGCCCTCTTCACCTTTTAGTCTTTTCCAACAATGGCTGCAATGCCGGTCTGGACTAACTTCACACTAGCAATTATACATATAACACGTACTGTCCTAGCTTAAATAACAGATATCTACTAAAATTTTATATATGAATTCAGTATAAATACGTCCAAAATCGTATTCTACTTACATATCTTCCATTCTTGTTACATCCACTTACATTTTCTACAGTTTACCATTTTCATTACTTAATGCACGCTAATGGAATATTTAAGTATTTGCAAAAAACGAGATGTGAGTAAGTTCATGTTCACGGAAATGATTTACTCAAAGTATGAATATGTGTTTTCTGTAAACTGACAAAAAAGCAGGTTCGTGTTAACTGACCTCCATCGCTAACAAACACCCAAAATACTAATAAGAATCCAAAATCCGATGCGAGCTTTGAAAGAAAGGAAAAGAGGTTATGTTAGAGTGGTGGGTGGCGATGCGTGAAATTTTTAAAAAAGTAAAGGACCTTTTCTGTTTATAACAATTCACATATTTAACAATTTTCCTAAGATCATCAAGAATCTAAATTCTAGATTAGTTATTTTTTCAGATTGTAGTTTATGCAGTAGCGTTTTATTAGAATTGCGTTGATTGTGGTGCAGTAATATTCGACGCGGTCACATTCTCGATTGGCGGTCAGGGTCAAAATAACTTTCGTGACAGGCTGCGGTTTCCCAGCTACTTAATCCGAGAAATTCTTAAGTGCTGGTTTCTTTGTAGCTCGAGGGTATTGCAGTCTAGCCTCCTTTGTTCGTGTTTCCAATCTATATTATTTATGGCAAAACAAGACGATAAGTTAACAGCCTCTGCGCGCAATTTTGTCCATAGTATAATGGTCATCCTGCGATCTTTTTGAGAGTCGTCTGTCCAATAGAGATTGCTTTCCATATATATTATAATTCTATGGCGACTGTCCTATCAGCTATCAGTTCTGCAAACTATATTCCTTCAGGATGTTGAATGCAGACCGCTTCCAAGAAGACATTTTGTAAATATTTGGTTAAGCCTATGTTTACGTTGTACGTACTACTTCTCTAAGTTTTTAGTGGAATCTTGTTCCTTATAACAAGTCATGACTGCAATCATCATTATAACTATCAAAAAGCTTATTACTATTAAAGATCTGCGTATCCTTAATCCTACATTTTATATCGACTATTCTTAATCCTTTGAAGCTTGTTTAAACAACATGTTATCCAGATGTGCAGAAATTACCGTAAAATCTCATGATACCTCCAGAATTCCCAATATGTATCATGATTAAATTACGAAGAAAATAGATCTCCTCTAAAATCCGTAAGTTAGATAAACAAACTGAGATGTTTGTTAGTTTAATAGTTTACCGCGATTTTAACTGTAATCGACGATCGCGTAACGAGCTATTATTAGACTTCGAAGAAAAACAGACTCAAATCCGGGATAACGAAAGGTGTTTGCGGTTTCACCTTTGACTTTGATAAGACAGCTAAGGTTATGTAAATGGTATTACACCAGTTTCTTTTTTCATTTTCTTTTTCGCGGTCAAAAAAAGCATTATTACTACCATTTGGAGGGGTGAGTGGAACGGTTGTGTTGGTTTCACTCGTATTACGGCTCAAATACTCGGAAGTATTGCGTCATCCAAGCGAGCATTACACCGAGTCCTTAACCCCTGTGCATTCAGCTAAGATCGAACGAGGGGTAAGATCGTATAACAGAAAAATACCACAATATGGTTATTTTTTAGTTGAAGCTCCATAGGCAGCGACGCTCCTTTTTGTCCCGCTCTATATACCGCAGCTGATGCCATGACCAAGAAGTGTGCTTAAAACACCAAAAAGGAGGAATTCGCTCTTCTTAACACTATTTTCACGTAACTCTGATTTTTTAACCTTATCATACATTCAGAAGCGTTATTAGAATGAACTCCGATCTTACTTAGCGAACGCCCGATCTTTTTTAAGTGTTTTAAATGTCATCTAATTTTAAGCTAACACAGACAAAATTTAAGGATGATTAATTATAACATAAAGTATCTTTAATAATAACCAGTTTGATGTATAAAATGCCGGTATTACTTAATATTTTATGTGAAAAAAAAATCTAGCTATCCAAGAACCGTTCAAGCTAAGCCGAATGCTCAAGTCTGTATTACAATATGTTTACATTTCTATAACCTGGTGGAATGGACTCCTCGCAGATATTCACCAGTTGGTATTTTGCCTCTGACGTTTTAAATATTTAGTCTTGTGGCGCTTGTACCATATGTTGTAGTTTAATTATTTATTTTTCCACTGACGCATTTGTTTGCTGAAGCCAAAATTTCAAACATTGTTGATTATCTTGTAATACTGCTTTAACTTCTGTTACTAACTGGACTATTTGTGAAGGTTTGGTTTTGCATGTTTTAAGTAAATTTTATAACACAGCTAATGTAGATAGTACACATTTTATTACCATTTGGGAGCATAGATTGAGTGACTTTTGTTTTTAGTCGGATTATACATTTAAGTGACGTATCGTATTTACACAGAAGTTGTGACACAGGCCTTAATGCTTAATAAGTTAACATCATTATTAATTTAAATATATTCGTATATTTAACTTATTAATATCTACATATTTTAAATAAAAATCGGTACATATAATATATTTATTTTGAAATTTTAAAAATAGTAGAAACCAAATCATGAAGAATTCGTTTGTCTTTACTCTTCCTATCAGTACAATACACCTATACCAAATCCAAGAACAAAATCCTTATCAAAAACTAATAAAATAACAATAAACAAACCATCATACAAATTACAACTCTATCGATCAGAATTTGAGGTTGACAATCCATTGTTTTATGAAAAGGAAGTAAAGCCTTCATAGGAAATTCCACAGATGACTGTGTGGGAATTCCTTTGTAGCTATTTCATAGAGAAATGTACTCCCAACATTCCGAGTTAAAGTCACGTACATAGGTATTTGTGAAGCCGAGAGGAATAATAATGGGCTTCAGACCGTGGCTCATAGTATTTTTAGGATTCCGCACCTCAAAAGAACCCTTATATGATCTCTTTGTTGTTCGTTTTGTTAAGACCATTTTTTCTAATGATTTCTTATGTTTACGAATGTTAGACATTAAAATAAAACTTTACGAATTTTATCGCGTTATATTATAATTTTCTCCTGACGTTTCGAAGACTGCAGCCTTCATGGTCACGGGGCGGAGCATTTTTGTCACGAACGCGTAGAGGTATCCAATTGAAATTTATGGCAAATATTTGGATATACGATCTCTTTTAGTTATGATAAAATCAAACTTGTAAGTCAGTGTGATCAAAAGTTATGACGATTCATGTCGCAAATTTTGTGATTTCACAAGAGTATCAATAAACTTAGGGGACTTCTTGTGGACTTAGAATCATGCAATTAGTCAAGAAGCAATGTCTTGCACATGTAAAGGCAACAATCCTAAAATCGTAAGCGTATTTACTATTACATACTTATTATTTGCAGTTGGTGCAATAACTGTATCTACGGATCTAACGGCAGAGTAATGTTTGTCAAATTTGAACTTACATATATACTTACCTACAAATTTGTATGGAACCCTCGGTGCGTAAGTCCAACTCACAATTGTCCGGTCATTTTAGTACATAAATATTTTGTCGCTTCCTTGGTCTGGAACATACTTTTTTTTAAATATATATATTTTTTTAATGTCACTTCCTTGGAATTGTATCAGCTTACCTGAGCGGTAGGTGCAAGGTTCGAACTAGCTCAAGCAACATTGTATGGGTTATTACAACACGTTTTTTAATCAGTGATGGCTATCAATTCTTGTATAGGAAACTTTACAACCCTGATCAAAATATTCAAGCAAAAATAAATTCAAAGGGTCGTAAGAACGTGGTGGATGCAGATCGTTTTTCACTGGTCTGCCTGTAAATCTTTAGGAGGAGAAAGGTATATATTCAGATTATGATGAAAATAAATTGTCTATTCGCTGTTTTCAAAGTAAAATGTTAAGTAACCAGCGTGTTAATTACTAAGCCGTAAGCCATTACTAAATTGTTTTACTCCCCCCTTACCTCAACCCCCTTTAATCCGTTAATGTCGAGAAAGCGTAAAACAGCAAGTTTCTCGTTTAATAGATAGTTTCATAGACAATTATTATATTAAACGATACCGGTAGTTTACAGACGGAATTCTATGCTTTCCTTTGCGGTAAGTCGTTTGATTTGTGTGATCTTTCCCGGTTAATTAACTAGTCAATGCAGACCTAATTAAATAGAGTTTAATAATGTACCTTTTTATTATTGGCAAAAGCGGCTTTCACCCGATCGATTAGGACCATTAATGAGTGTACATGCCAAAAGTTAAAACAGATATTTTGGTATGTAAGTGGAGTGAATTGGTAAAGATATTGTTATGTAAGTTGCGTGATGCTTCGATACTTTATCTGTACGACATCGCTTACCATCAGGTGCGGTGCGACTGCACTTTTAGTTATATTTTATTTTATATTTTTTCCTGGCACTACAAAGCGACTACTTTGCCTTGCCAGGAATAAAATATAAAATAAAAATAATATATCGTATTTTATTTTCGTCCTTAAACCTCAAAATAGGTACTCCTTTTATAAAAAAACTACTTAGTCATAGGTCGTGCTGCCGAGTACGCCACAAACTTATAATTAATTCACAATGCTATAAAACCCATGCCTACATACTACAATATTGTTTTGTATTGTACAGTCAGCCACAAAAGTAGGTAAACAAATTCAAAACTTTAAAACGCTTCTACACGTTTACTTCAATGGAAATATTATTTTATCTTAATTTAAAACAAAGTTAACCTTTTGAGGTTTATTGACAAAAAAATTGATAGTTATATATGTCAAAAGCCGATTTGAAATGTAATGTACCTATGTAATGATAATTGATAATGTAGATAGATATTGCAACGTTGACTTTTCGGACAATCTACATCTTAGTCGGCCTCATGACCATGAAATTTGCAGTCTTCGAAAGGTCGGGAGAAAATTTTGAATACAAGAAACCACGGTAACCGGTTGCCAGACTTAAAAAACAGCTCATTCTGCGTAACACGGACCACCATAGTTAAAATAAAAAAATTTATAATTGTAAAATTTGGGTAGATATTGTAACTTTGACTTTTCGGATGACCAAGACTTCAGTCCACCCCGTGACTACAGTCTTCAGACCGCCGGAAGCAAATTAGAATATAAAAAACCGCGATAAAATCCGAAAACTAGTTGTTTTTAATGTCTAACATTCGCGTAAACAAAAGAAATCATTATACATTATTGCTAAGCGCCATTTTCACTTAGGATTTTTACAAAATAGCTGACTCATGCGACGTCGCGTGGCATTGGGTTGCAGTCATTGTTCACGAGCATTGTTGAAAATGGAGCCGCGAGTTCAAACAAACGTTTTTACTGCACAATTGTTTAAATTATCGGAAGTTTTGTTTTGGTTTTTAAAGGTGTGACACGGTTTCTGAATATTGTAGTTGTTTTTAATGTAGTAAGTATTACAGGTCAATTACAAGTGTAGTATACGGGCCTCTAATGTAAAAAGGGGCTAGTTCACCACGCTGGCAAAGTGCAGGTTGGTAGACATTAAATACCTAAAATTTATTACATACAGATTTCAGCACAAAAATATTTTTTGGACCCGTAATTTGCTCCATTATGGAACAATATGATAAAGACTATAATGACATTATCAAAATATCTTATTTTTACACAATGCTTCAATTGTCAATTCCCGACCTTTTTTTTATTGCTTTGAATGACGAGACAAGCTTGCGGTCGCCTGATGATAAGCGATATGACTGCCCAAAAACAGTAGAAACACCATCCAACACCTTGAAGTACAAAGTTTTGTTTGGTATTCCACTGCGCTCGCCATCCTACGACATGAGATGTTCAGTCTCATTATGTCCAGTAGTTACACTGGCTACAATGTCCTTCAAACCAGAACACAACAGTAACTACACACTGTTGCTTGCCGGCAGAAATAGACATTGCGGTGTTACCTACCTAGGCGGACTCTCACATATGAGAGACCTACCACCAGTAGAACTATGAGAACCCCGAATTCCCCAAAATGAGAACTTTATAATCCAATCCAATTTCAATAAATTGATGTTCACGCTCAGCTTTGTACGACTACACGTCCAAACATTACATGTAAACGACAATAAACAAATATGCAGATTTCCTAATCATCCTCCAACGTCTGTCTGTCATTTACTCGGAAACACCTTATCATTTTTTATCTCACGCTACGAAGCAAAAATTATCTTGTTTTGTAAAACAGGTTTACGTAACAAAGGCAACGGTAATTGGTTTTTAATTGTTTAACCTACAAAGTACGTATTAGCGACTGCCTCCGTGGCGTAGTTGTAATTTGACTGGGAGGATTAAGTTTAGTTCAGTACATATTAGCAATGGAATTTTTCACTTTACGTTAAAATCTTTTGATGCGATGGGCATAGGATTGGTGGTTAACGTTCGTTGTTAACACTTTTATCATATAGAGATTCTAGACATGTGTATGGAATAAGTTATGCCTAATTGGTTCGAGCGATAAGACCGCCAATTGTACCTCCTTTCACTTTTCTTGTTTTAATATAAGCACAGTGTTTTTTTTTTGTATATGGTGTACAATAAAGCTATAAAATAAATAAATAAATAAATAAAGCCAAAGCCAATACCAAAACCCATGGTTGTCTGTAAGAGATTGCCTTGTGCGATAAGACCGCCATTTGTACTTTTTTCTCTTTTCTATGATTTTTGTCTCTGGTGTACAATAAAGTGTAATAAATAGAAAAAATAAAGCATCACACAGACGTTGGCAACTAGTAGCTGGGAAACAGTAACCGCTATGAAACTGACAATTGAAACAACTTCGGCGAGTATTTGTTTCAAAGATATTTAGTGCTTCTTGGCGATGAGTCGACTGTGTAACGGTTAATTATTTTAATAGAATGTATTAATTATTTTTAGTATTAAAAAAAAATAAGTATCACAAACTAAAGGTAATAAGCGTAAGGGATTATAATTCCACAGCTGTAAAGTTAATTTGGTTATCCGACATGTTAATATAAATAGTTGTGTAGCGCTTACATTTTAATTCAATATGTTGTTAGTGGTAAATGCTATGTTCACCAATTAGTAGCACACATATCAGATGCTGTACCTTATTGCTTTTTTAATATTCATTGATGTAATATGTAGTGCTGTTGGTGTACCTTATTACTAATAAATGAATAGTATTCATTTTATTTACTAATATTTTAAGTTTTCAACTAGCTCAAAAATAAGGTACTGTAAGCATAAAGCATTATAATTTCACAGCTGTACGGCTAATTTGTCTTAACCGACATTTATTTCTAAAAATTGAACTACTTTCAAAATTTACAGGAAAATATAAAAATTCCAAGTATATTGAGTATATAACTGAATGTCGAATAAATGTCGCTAGTCAATTAGCCTTCCAATCATGCATTATGATTCATTTCAGCATATTTTTAAATTAACCGCAATAACTTAAAAATGTAGTAACTAAAGCCAAATAAGTTTTAAGGTATTATTTTTCAAGAATTTTATGTGATTAATTATGGCATATATAGAAATAAAATCAAATAAAACACAAACGTATATTGTATGTAGCTAATACCCAAATAAAACCGCTTTTAGTGACATCGTTTGCTGTCGAGCTGTCGGTTGAATCGCAGGAAATGTAGTGCGGCAACGAATTGGTCTTTTATGTTCGCGCCCAGTGTAAACGTAACAATAGTTCGCTATAGATACATATCAAACGGCACAGATTATTTTATATGACGCACAAAAATGGAAAGCAAGTTTTTGTAAAAATACAGTGCTACGTAATTGAAATTCATCTAGTAGTGACGTACAAGATTATTCATTATTGAGCCGTTGATATAATGTAATATTTTTTTACTACGTAAGTATTCGCAAGCTATCTAATTGTATTAGTTTGTGCAATACATTCATTTTACAGTCAACTACAGAAGTAGTTGAACAAATCCAGAATTTAAAATTATTTTTTCTTCACTAATATAAATCAAAGAGTTCACTTTTTTAGATAAAGGAAAAAATCTATTGCGATTAAAGTTAATATGTTAGAAGTTTTAATGTTTTAAATTTGTTCAGCTATTTTTGTGGCAGAATGTATATATTACAACACTAGAAATTTCATGGGGAAGGAGGCCATTAAAAACTATAAGTAGTATACTCAAAAGTTGCTTATACTTAATACCTACAGACACAAAAGATGTTATTAAAGCACATTATCGCTTGCAACTAATAGAGAACTCGTTTGCCTCGATCTACAAGCTGAGTTCAATCGCTTACGATACACATCTGTGTAGAAAACACAGATGTGACAGTGGCTGTGTGTTTGATTACCTTTGCAATTTAAACGTCAGTCTATCTACTGAGTTGATTGTCTTTTTTTTAATAGTTTATGGAAAAGTTTCTATGTCATTAGTGACATAATGTTTATGTGTTTTTACAACTACAGCAAAAAAAACTTACACTATATTACTCGTCGGTAAACATACGTAAGACTAGGCAGTATGGTCGAAAGACTATAGCCTGTCCTCTAAGGACGAATAAAAAAATGACTCGTCAGTAAATTAACATTACAGGTTTAAGTGGTAGATCTTACACCTAGTTTTAACCGATTATACCTTTCTAAACCTAATATATATAATATACACTGCCGCGTATTGTATAGTTCGATGTATTTGCTGCCGAGTAATCTTTTCCGCCTATAAATGAAGTTATTGACTTTTTAATTAACGTAAAAGCAATTACGGAGATATGATTTTATAATATCTGATCATCCATATTAACGAGTTAGGCTAACTGCGGCGAGCAATTTTAATTGTACGTTACGGTACTTAGAATATACTATAGTAAGAGTTACATGCTTCGTAAAAAAAGTTTTAAGTTTGAATTAGTTAACAATTTATTATTTCATATTACGAGAAATAAACTTTATAAAAACAAAACATAATTTGAGGTTTATAAATGATGAATTTAAATCAAGACCAATAAATAGGTTATACGTAATGCAGAGTCTATAATTGCTAATGGACTGCGTTATCGTAAAATTTCAAATGAATTTATAAAAAAAAATCGTCGGAATCACTTTGCTATAATTGATATTGAAAATATAACACTATAGTGCACGAAATACAGTTTTTTTTATAATCCGCTGTTAAAGCACGCTATTCGACCTTCGTAATAATTCGTTTCGAAGTTCGAACGTCGGAACACTCACGACTATTCAAATGAGTTCTCCGTATGAAAAGATCATCCGTTGGAATGTGTTAATTATTTTTTTCATATCTTTTTAATCATATTTTTAAATATAGAATATTGATTTTACATTAAGAAATCGTAGTTTTTTTTTGATTTTATAAAATTAATTCATTGAATTCATGAGTGTTTTTTAAGGACTAGGCACAGTCTCACATCGAGTGGTGCCATTATTTTTTTTTTCTAAGCAGCAATGCGCAGGGAATGCAGGGTTTCGGTTATAGTAACTATAGCATTTGTACCTAATTTTTGTTTCTACTAAGTAATAAAGGTCTAATCTCTCACGCTGCTAAAGTACTTCGGTATTCAGGTAGCTGTTATTGTTAAAAGACACTAGTATCGCTATCAGGCGACCTATTTAAAGGCTTATTTCACAAGTTTCAATTACATTTCAAGTGTCAATTATAGTATCAAGCAGCTAATGTATATAGTACCTACTTATATCATTACCATTTATTCTGGAGCATAATATTGCGACTTTTGCATTTGATCGGCTTATACATTTACGTTGCGAGTAGCATTTAGTAAGATATGAAATAGCCCATAAGTCTTTTAAGCATTACAAATCTCGAAATGGGGACTATCCATATTTGCAAATCCCGCACAATCCTTTGTCTGTGTGGAATAGAATGTAATCAATGACTTCATAGTTTCAATGTAGTCATGATGAACAAATGTTGATATAATCATCAACTCGATTGCTGTTCTGACCTTTGAAAGCATACATAACTGATTGATCGCGTAACTCGGCATAAAAGTACTATATTCAACCATCCCCCTTTCCACCCAATATTTTTTCAAGTAACAAATGATTTGTTTTAGACCTTTAAAGACCAATAACCTTCTGTTATTTTTTGCTTAAATGAATATGAATGTCAGTTAGTGCACTTTTTTCGCTTTATTTAACACCACAGCCGCACTCCTCGAATACAAAAACCTGATCACGCCCGCGGGCGCTCGCAAGCAACATATACCGACCGACCCACTGCCATGCAAAAAAAATCCTGAAGTCTGGTAGATAGGAGAGCATGATTTACCAGAGGCCATCCCATGTCATCCCATGTACCCCGTTACATCAACAAAATAAATAAAAATTAAATGCTTTATTCATCATATAGTTACGCTTATGATAATTATTACTCCAATGAAGTTGCTTACAAAACTACAGACATTTTATATTGGACATAAAATATATGATGAAGTAAACAAAAAAGCCAGCTCGGGATGGCAGGAAATAACTAAAATAGAGATTAAACTCTACGTAGTAACTATTTTCAACTGATAGTCCGCCAACATCGTTAGAATAAGCTGAAATATAAGAGTACATCTTTGTAAATAGCTCTTTAATATTTATGACAAGTTGAAGGTCGGACTAATTTGAGACCAACAAAAATGGCGAACTATCTATGACATTGCTTTTATTATAATGAGCGCTAGATAAATTTTGTATAAATGTATTAGGTAGTCCGTGTAAAACGATTTTCATGATTAATGCGTATTTTTATCTAAA
The DNA here is from genome assembly GCF_014839805.1 of Manduca sexta. Lineage (NCBI taxonomy): Eukaryota > Metazoa > Arthropoda > Insecta > Lepidoptera > Sphingidae > Manduca > Manduca sexta. The sequence continues at coordinate 2,558,926 of NC_051130.1, forward strand.
GGCGAGACGAGTAAATAATAATACAAGTAATTTATTTCGGACAACAGACTTCTATATATAGGGGGTTCACATAACAAGAAAGTATCTTAAAAATGTGTTTAGTAAATATAGAATACAAAACTACTCACGTGGTCCACTATGGCGGGTTTTTACCTTGTGTACGGTAGTCGCTATCCGGGCGGATATAAAATGTATCCTACCACCAGTAAATCTTTTCAACTTGTTAAAATGTGAAAATATAAGTCTATATTGCACTGCGCTACGCTCTTGAACAGGAAACAATATTATAATATTCAGTTTAATAGAACTCGGTAATTACAATTATAATATATAATATATTAATTTCAATTATAGTCTTTGGTGTATTGCATTCGCTGTACGTCACAATGCTATAGTCCCGGATTCGAATCCTGGGTCGGCCAAAGTGATATTGGGTTTTTCTGCTCATTATCATTGCAGTCAGGTATTTGTACCCGATACGGCAATAGGCACGCCCCCTATCACATCATGGGACGGAATACACTGGCAGAAAGTGGGTGACCTGGTTGCCCCTCTGCCTACCCCTTCCCCTACGCCTTGAAGGCGTGAAGTGTGGTGTGTGTGTAAAATCATTAAGCTACGGGAATCGATGGTCCACCCTTCGTTTTTCCAACTCGTGTGTACAATCATAGAGGTAATTAATGCATTAGCTTCGTTCGTGGTACGAAATAGTAGCGTAATTGAATTTTCTACGAGCTCCAATTATTTGCACGCAATCATTATAATTACGAGTATATTTCATTTGCGATTTTTACAATTAAAAATAATCCAAGCATTTATTGATCGTACAATTCAATTGAATCATTATGCTAATTATAAACGTAAAACAACTACCTACTTTAGTCATCAGTTAATTGTTACATTAGAATTAACATAATTATACTAATGTATTATACATTTATGTATGTATAATGTTTATCATATATATATAATAATTGGCAGTCGGCATATCAAATGACTTCATTGTTTTGTTTAAGTATTGTCATGTAGTAACTTTGTTACTACTGCCATCTAATGGCGAGTAGTGGAGACATTATTCCACGCCATCTATTGGCGAATAGTATTAACTATTACGAACTAAATTTGGCGCGCGTTTGATTTTATTTTTGCACTAGGCAGTTAAACTCATAAGTAGGTACTAATTGAAACCACAAATCGCAAGAATAATAAGTTCACTAATAGTTTACAACGTTAGGGAACAAAAAATAACAGTTGCATAATCTTTCACTTTATTTGTTATTTTGTGAGCAAGTTTATTTGTCCAAAAATTGGGTTGGTGTCCAACGTATCCATCTGTATCTTTCACAATGAAGAAACAATAAACAGACCACATCCGTCGTCGAATCTCTCGGTGTGGGTGCACTGCGTCCCTCCAATTTTTAATTCTGACATTCTTGCTTGCGTGTTAGGGCCGGCGGTAGTATCGAGTTAGTCGCCGGAGACACATTGGGCTGCATGAACGTGTGTTAGTTCGCGCCATTTTACTCACGAATGCGATCGAAAGTATAGACGAAAAGTTTTTAATATTTTTTTTTTCTAACGATCTGAACACTGTGTTGTGTTAGTGGAGTGTTTTCGAACTTTTTTGGAGAATAAAATGTATGCTGATACATTTTAGGCTGTGTAGCCATATCGAAAGAGAATTTATGTAAGTAAAAGTTTGTACGAATTGATTGTTTAGAATATTTTACGATGGTTTATATTGAGAATATTTAGAAATTTAAAATAAATGTAAAGATGAATTAACTAAAATTGTTAGGACCTGGCTGACTAATTATTTGGTTATTTGAAATAAAATTAATTAAATAAAAACGTTTTATTTTGGCTCTAATGGGTTTTTAATTTATTAAGCTATAAGTGAAATAAAAATAATCAAGAAAATAATTAACTATCATTATTAATTTGAGGTTCAATATAATACCATGTTGTTTTTAAATTAGCCGCACTTATTTAAATTTTATTACTTGTAACACATTATATAAAAAGAATATAAAATATTTTGTCTACCTATTCAAAATTAAGGTTACTTATTTTTTGTTGTACTTATTTTTTCTAGCTGTTTCGTGTCAATAAAATAAGTAATTTAACTTACAAAAGAAATAAACATTTAAGTAATATAATCTTATTTTAAATTTCCATGCAAGGCAAAGGAACCATAATCCGTACAGCCAAACACTAATTTCTAAAATCATACACGAATGCCAAATTATGATATAATTTCCTACAGATTCTCTTACAAAATAATCAATGAACCCATTCGAAACATACTGCAATAGTATATTTCCTGAGTGTCGGTGCATCGTGTGGCTTATCACCGCCTTGACCTTTGTTAACACTTGCGCGGTCATTTTTAACGATAACACTGTTTGTTCCGTGAACTTATTTTAAAGATACATTTTAGACACAAAATTGTCATCAGGTTGATTGTTCCGTTAAAAGGCTTGTAAGAATCCGATTAGTATTATAAGTAAGTATTCCATAGATTACACCTTCAGTAGTAAAGGCTCGCGCCCAGCAGTGGGAAGTAGGGCATGCAGGCTATGTAGTTAAAAAGTCTTTGTGAATAAATGCAAGAACTCAATAAGACTTAATGCTAAGCAAGCAATGCTTAAGTCCGCCGCTTTCAAAGCGAAGATGCATTTACTAAACACAAAATAAATTTCTCATCCCTCGCATCAAATGCTACTACTACCCTTGTAAGTACCACTGCCATTATTTAAATATATAAAATATGCTTAAAAAATTTAAAATGTAATTACTAAATTATTCAAGTCCCAAGTCTTCAAAACGTCTGGAGAAAATTGTAATACAAAAACCTGCGATAAAATTCGTAATATATTTTTATTTAAATAATTCAATTCAATTTTGAAGCTAATCAACACGAATGTAAAATTAAAAAAGCATACGTTTCTTTTTAACTCCATTTTAGGTTAATGTGCTATAAAACTAATTTATAACTTTATCCGTCAATTTATTATACACAAAATAAACAAACAACTTTATTAAATTTGACAGTGTAATAAAAACTTTTGTTATGGTGACTCCAGGAATGCCAATTAATACTATTATACTGGAAAAAAAAAAAACAAAGCGAATGGCGTAGCTGAATAATAGTGGCAGTAGTCATTAAAAAATAAAACGAAACGTATCTATAAGAGGCGTAATTATTTAAAATTACTTAAGATATTCACATTTACATAAATATAATAGGGATAAATATAATGTAAGTAAAAAAAATATAAAATATCTTTAAAGTTCTGAATATATAAATAATATTTTGGTAAAAACTGCGTTGATAACTTAAATCTTGATTTAAATAATG